>NC_086444.1:117205773-117505773 GCF_028390025.1 Pseudophryne corroboree
AGGTTTTGGAAGCAGTAGCAGAATCCCAGGTGTGTGATCATTCCTGATATAAGGGTTTCCAGGGCAGAGTCACCTTGCTCTTGACGGTGGAATAGCTGCCCAAGTGATAGGCCGGGGTGTTTGGGTTAGACTAGGGACCACTGGAGCCTACCAAGAGTCTGCTATGCTGAAAGTGCCTGTATGCTACTGCCTGTAATACTGACTGCATATGGATGTAACTTGCTATGTGGTAACTTGCAGTTCAAAATAAAATCGAACGTGTTCATCTGAGTCCCCGTATTTGTGCACCTTGTCACAATATATATATATATATATATATATATATATAAATTGATATATTATTTAAAGAAGGGATTGCTGGCCACACAGGTGTATGTGTGTATATATATATATATATATATATATATATATACATACACACACACACACAATATTCAGCGGCACTCAGGGATGCAAAGACCAGTTTGACATAACAGGATAGAGATACACATACAGATGGGATCCGTTCAGGTTTAGGATGTGGATGTGTCCTGGATTTAGGATGTGGAGAGGGGGTGATTATTTGGATGCAATGGGGGCACTGTGCTGGAGAGGATCTGGTGAGGGTGACCTGCTCAGGGCCAGGGAAATGGATAACTAGCAACAGTGCCGTAACTAGACATTTTAGCGCTGTGTGCAAGAAACGGCATCAGTGCCCCCCCCCTTTATGTAAAATAGGGACAGTGCGTGCCGTAGGCGTGCATAAAAAATATAGGGGCGTGGCTTCACGGGGAAGGGGTGTAGCCACAAAATAATACCAATTCATATTACAGTGCACAGTAGTCTCCATTATTCAAATTATGGCGCACAGTAGCGCCACTACACCAGGTAGAGCCCTTTTTACACATTACGGCAGTCAGCATCCCATTTTTACACATTACGGCAGACAGAGTCCACCTTTTTGACACACTACGGCAGACAGTCCCCCTTTTTTACACATTACGTCAGACAATCCCCCTTTTTACACATTACGGCAGAACCCCCCCCCCCCCCTTTTTACACATTACGGCAGATAGCGTCCCCTTTTTACACATTACGGCAGACAGAGTCCTCCTTTTACACATTACGGCAGACAGTGTCCCCTTTTTACACATTACGACAGACAGCGTCCCCTTTTTACACATTACAGCAGACAGTCCCCCTTTTTTACACATTACGGCAGACAGTCCCCCTTTTTACACATTACGGCAGACAGCATCCTCTTTTTACACATTACGGCAGACAGCGTCCCCTTTTTACACTTTTACAACAGACAGCGTCACGTTTTTTACACATTACGGAAGACAGCATCCCCTTTTTACACATTACGGCAGACAGTCCCCCTTTTTTACACATTACGGCAGACAGCGTCCCCTTTTTACACATTACGGCAGACAGCGTCCCCTTTTTACACATTACGGCAGACAGCGTCCCCTTTTTACACATTACGGCAGACAGTGTCCCCTTTTTACAAATTACGGCAGACAGCGTCCCCTTTTTACACATTTCGGCAAACAGCGTCCCCCTTTTTACACATTACGGCAGACAGTGTCCCCTTTTTACAAATTACAGCAGACAGCGTCCCCTTTTTACACATTTCGGCAAACAGCGTCCCTTTTTATACATTACGGCAAACAGAATAGATAGACAGATAGACAGAAAGAACAGATGATACTTACTGTCTCCGCTGGCTCAGGCTCCTCGGTGCAGCTTCTGACAGATCCCTGGCAGGGGAGAAGGAGGAGGGAGGGGGAACCGCATCAGCGCAATGTAATTGGTGGAGGCGCTGCTGCAGCTGTCCCTCTCCTTCCACATAGGCTGGCCGCCACTGCTGTGAAGAGGGAAGCAAATCCCAGCATTCACAGCGGTGGAGGCCAGCTTATGTGGAAGGAGAGGGACAGCTGCAGCGGCACCTCCACCAATTACATTGCGCTGCTGCGGCTCCCTCCTCCTCCTTCTCCCCCATGGCTGCGTTCCTGCGCTCTCCTCTTTGGAGGACCGCCCACAGCACACAGCGGCATGTAATGAGTCAGTTTGACTCATTACATGCCGCTGACTTTGGGCCCCTTCACAGTGGCGGGCCCCAGTGCAAGGCACCGCTTGCACTGGTGGTAGTTCAGCCACTGAGTATGCCCCAAATGTTGCAGCTCAGGAATTCCTTTGACAAATAGTGGGTATATTGGCACAACATACAAATTATTCTTTACTTGTAGTGGGAGACTTTAATGCTGTGGAAAATCCATATCTGGATAGACAGCCTACACCCCCATCTGTTCTGCACCACGGGTAGTGGTTCATTCCTATTTTATGTTTATAGTTGTCTTGCAGGCCAGGATTTCCCATTGCTCTGGTTTAAGAAGACTCTTGTTTGCTGCCGGTGGTGAGTCTGTGTAATTGCAGCTTGTTCTCATGTGTTCAGCCTCACCTGTCTGTTAATTGCACCTCTCAGTTGTGCAGCAGGGCAGCTGCACGACATAATTAATTAGGACTCTCTGTTATATTCTGGCTCAGTGCATTACACAGACGCTGGTGATAGTTCTTGAGTTCTGAGCTAGTCCCTGCCAGTTCCTGAGCTCCTGTCTAGCAGTGTCTGTCTAGCTGCTTCCAGTGTCGGTTCCAGTGTCGGTTCCAGTGTCGGTTCCAGTGTCTGATCCCGTGTCCTGCCGTGAAGCGTTCCTGTCCAGAAGTCCTGTGGCTTTGTCTGTGCCTGGTCGAGTATCTGGCTTCTTGGTGTCCACCGGTCTGTCGTTTGGGATTCTGCCTGTCCTCCAGTTCTGAGAGTCTGTGTCGGCTACATTGGGGGTTCCTGTCCGTTTGCCAGTATTTGTACCGGTTCCGTGAGTAGCGGCTTTGCCGCGTCCGTCGGCCTAGGCCGCAGTATTCTTTGGTTATATTTGTTACTGGTGTTTTGCAGAGGGTTCTGCTTATGCTGTCACCGCCGGTACACAACAGTATTGTGTCGGCGTGTGGACAGCATTTTCTTTGTTGTTCTTTTCCTTTGGCGGCGTGCCGCACATATATTTAGTTTTAGGGTTGTTAGTAGCCCCTAGCCTACTGTTTGCTTTAGTTAGAGGTCCCCTTGTTATTATCCTGTCTCGGTTCACGCCTTGTCTCACTCTAAGACCTGGGGGCATCGGAGTTGGGCAGACCTAATCCGCCCTTCAAACGCGGCTGCCGTGGGCCCAAGAAACCATAGTCACTCCGGCGTGAACTGACCACACGGGTGAAACAATGGAGGTAGGGTGCTAGGGGCTATTTCCACACCACACCTTATTTCAGCATCACGTTCTGGTGCTCTGGACTCACTACGCAACATCTCCCTTGTTCTGAGCACCAGGGACCTAACATTATCACCAGTCATACAACAAAAAAGAAACAAAGCTAAATAGTAGTTTTTTCTTTTTTGGTCCAGTGTCTTGTCTAGAATTCAGTGTTTAGAATCCAGTCCGGTGTTTAGAATCCAGTCCTGTCTAGAATTCAGTGTGCAGAATCCAGTCCGGTGTTTAGAATCCAGTCCTGTCTAGAATTCAGTGTGCCGAATCCAGTCCGGTGTGCAGAATCCAGTCCTGTCTAGAATTCAGTGTGCAGAATCCAGTCCGGTGTGCAGAATCCAGTCTTGTCTTGTCTAGTTTAAAAAAAAAATCCAGTCCAGTCTTGTCTTGTCTAGTCTAGTTTAGTCTTGTCTTGTCTAGTTTAAAATCCTCCTATGCCAACTATGCAAGCCCTGCAGGCGTCTCTCTCAGCCCTTTGAAACCTGAGCGACTGGAAGTTTTGCAGCAATCCTTAAAGCAACTGCAAAACCTTCTGACTAAAATTTTGCTTATCTTGCCAGAAGTCGTTGAGAGTTCATCTACCTCTAAAGAGACTCTTGCTCACAATATGGTGACAAGAGAATCCTCAGGCTCAGTTGGAGAGAAAAAGTTTAAAAGTTTTCTGCGGCCCAGGCTCTCAGAAGAGGAGCGTCTGCGTCGCAGAAACTTAAATTTATGCCTATATGTGGGGGTTTAGGCCACTATCTGCAGACCTGTGAGTTGCGCAAGCCAAAGTGTGGCGACAAGTCCTGCCCTCTGGCCAAGTTGAGTCAGGATACAAGACCTACTCCTGTCTCTACTGTGGGCAGAGGTACTTGTCACACAACCCACACTAAAAAGCACTCTGTCCTATAATTGGGTTCCTTGGGCTAGGAAGCCCCATTATAGATTCAGGAACCAATGGAGAATGTTTATCTCCTCTCTTGATTTTCCTATTGAAGCAGAATTGCAAACCCCTGGAGCAGTGCCCGATGCCCGGGGTCCTGTAGTGGTGCCCGATGCCCAGGGTCCTGGAGCGGTGCCCGATGCCCAGGGTCCTGGAGCGGTGCCCGATGCCCAGGGTCCTGGAGCGGTGCCCGATGCCCAGGGTCCTGGAGCGGTGCCCGATGCCCAGAGTCCTGGAGCGGTGCCCGATTCCCAGGGTCCTGGAGCGGTGCCCGATGCCCAGGGTCCTGGAGCGGTGCCCGATGCCCAGGGTCCTGGAGTGGTGCCCGATGCCCAGGGTCCTGGAGCGGTGCCCGATGCCCAGGGTCCTGGAGTGGTGCCCGATGCCCAGAGTCCTGGAGCGGTGCCCGATGCCCAGAGTCCTGGAGCGGTGCCCGATGCCCAGAGTCCTGGAGCGGTACCCGATGCCCAGAGTCCTGGAGCGGTACCCGATGCTTTGGGTCATAGAGGGACATCGAATATTATAGCTCAGGTGTCAATACCAGAAGGGGTCTCAGAAGCTGTTACCCCAGGTAGGGACTTGAAAAGCGCAACTCCAGAGAAGGTGTCTAAAACCATAGTTCTAGAAGGGAACTCGAGAAGCAAAACCCCAGAAGGGATCTTTGAAGTAATATCCCCAAGTGGGGTCTCGAGAGACACAGCCCCAGAGAATGGTCTAGAAGTCGCTTCCCCAGGAAAGGACTCAAGAGGCATAGCGTTAGTGGAGGTTCTGAAGGTTATAGCTTCAGCAAAAGTCCCGGGAGAAGTTTCGATAATTATCGACTCAGAGAGGGAGGCTGACGGCCCGGTCCCAGAGAGGGAGGCTGACGGCCCGGTCCCAGAGAGGGAGGCTGACGGCCCGGTCCCAGAGAGGGAGGCTGATGGCCCGGTCCCAGAGAGGGAGGCTGACGGCCCGGTCCCAGAGAGGGAGACCGACGGCCCGGTCCCAGTAAAAGAATCCGAGGTGCTGACCCCAGCGGGTTTCCCGAAGGCCACTGCCCCAGCGGGGTTCCTGAAGGCCACTGCCCCAGCGGGGTTCCCGAAGGCCACTGCCCCAGCGGGGTTCCCGAAGGCCACTACCCCAGCGGGGTTCCCGAAGGCCACTGCCCCAGCGGGGTTCCCGAGGGCCACTGCCCCAGAGGGGGTTCCGAGGGCCACTGCCCCGGGGGGGGTTCAGAAAGTCACTACCCCGGGTGGGGTTCCGAGGGCCACTGCCCCAGGTGGGGTTCAGAAAGTCACTGCCCCTGGTGGGGTTCAGAAAGTCACAGCCTCGAGGAAGGTCTGTAATGACTTGGTCACAGTGAAGCACTCCAGCCAGTCAGCACAAAAATCACAGCCTATTACCATTGCTACTGGATGTGCTTTCCTGTCTTCTCCCTACAGGAAATCTTCTAAAGTTTCAGTACCTAGGGGAATGGAACCAATCTATGGTCTGTTCTCAGATTCCGAAACTGATGAGGTTTCTTATATGCCGGGGCACTCTGGTAGGAGACGGAAGAAGCATCTGATTGCTCGACCTATATGTTTTGAAGAATTTTTTGAGCCAGAGATTTCTTCCTTTCCTGGTGTCGCCAAGCAAGCACAGTGTAAAAGAAGAAAAAGAAAAAAAAATATTGCTGACTCTTGCCTTGTGGTGTATATATAAAAAAAAAAAAATTTTTTTTTTCCTTGTCTTGTGTCCTGTGGCCACCGTCAAGGTGGGGGCACTGTTACAAGCTGTTGCCACAGCTTGTTTCTGTTTTCTTGCCTGTTAGACCAGTGTGTCAGGTTTTTTTTTGTATCCCTTGTTTTGGAAAGACTGAATTTTGGGATCCGTTGACCCCTCCTCAAGGGGGGATACTGTTATGAGCCACGGCAGTGGCTCATTCCTGTTTTGCATTTTGGTAATGTATTTTATTTTGTACTTCTGTTTCTGTTCCCCGTTGGTGTCATGGGGTGTTCGGAGCCCACCCTTAAGGAGAGGGTACTGTTATGAACCACGGGTGTAATTGCAGCTTGTTCCCATGTGTTCAGCCTCACCTGTCTATTAATTGCACCTCTCAGTTGTGCAGCAGGGCAGCTGCACAACATAATTAATTAGGACTCTCTGTTATATTCTGGCTCAGTGCAATACACAGATGCTGGTGATAGTTCCAGAGTTCTTGAGTTCAGAGCTAGTCCCTGCCAGTTCCTGACCTCCTGTCTAGCAGTGTCTGTCTAGCTGCTTCCAGTGTCGGTTCCAGTGTCGGCTCCAGTGTCTGTTCCAGTGTCGGTTCCAGTGTCGGTTCCAGTGTCTGTTCCAGTGTCTGCTCCAGTGTCGGTTCCAGTGTCGGTTCCAGTGTCTGATCCCATGTGCTGCCGTGAAGCGTTCCTGTCCAGAAGTCCTGTGGCTTTGTCTGTGCCTGGTCGAGTATCTGGCTTCTTGGTGTCCCCCGGTCTGTCGTTTGGGATTCTGACTGTCCTCCGGTTCTGAGAGTCTGTGTCGGCTACATTGGGGGTTCCTGTCCGTTTGGCAGTATTTGTACCGGTTCCGTGAGTAGCGGCTTTGCCGCGTCCGTCGGCCTAGGCCGCAGTATTCTTTGGTTATATTTGTTACTGGTGTTTTGCAGAGGGTTCTGCTTATGCTGTCACCGCCGGTACACAACAGTATTGTGTCGGCGTGTGGACAGCATTTCCTTTGTTGTTCTTTTCCTTTGGCGGCGTGCCGCACATATATTTAGTTTTAGGGTTGTTAGTAGCCCCTAGCCTACTGTTTGCTTTAGTTAGAGGTCCCCTTGTTATTATCCTGTCTCGGTTCACGCCTTGTCTCACTCTAAGACCTGGGGGCATCGGAGTTGGGCAGACCTAATCCGCCCTTCAAACGCGGCTGCCGTGGGCCCAAGAAACCATAGTCACTCAGGCGTGAACTGACCACACGGGTGAAACAATGGAGGTAGGGTGCTAGGGGCTATTTCCACACCACACCTTATTTCAGCGTCACGTTCTGGTGCTCTGGACTCACTACGCAACATCTCCCTTGTTCTGAGCACCAGGAACCTAACACCATCTTCTACTTCTGCAGTTTGGTGGCAATTTCAAACTTTCAAAACTACTCTCCAAATTACTGACGTCTGGAGACTATTTAAAGTCACGGATAAAACTTTTATATTTTATTACGCTACCCATTGATCTTGGTCCCATATAGAGGCTTTCATTCTAGCAGATCTTTTAATTTCCCGGGTACGAGGTGCTAACATACATACCATATTGATCTCCGATTATGCTCCTATAACTTTATCTCTTAATATAGTGGAACTATGGGTCCAGGGCGATTTCCTGCATGTTTATGTAAATCAGAGAAATTCAAATAATTTCTAGTAACGCAGTGTATGAAATTTCAGGATGACAATATAGACGCATGGGATACCCAACTATTTTCTGGGGCGCATCTAAATCAGTGTTAAGGGGTCATATTATTGATTACATTTCCAGGCAGTGCAAAGATGTGACAACAATTTACAAATCCCTTTCCCTAGCGCTATCTAATGCTTTGCGCAAGTATATAGCTGACCCTACCCCCTTATCCCAGGTGCAACAGGTGGCTCCAGCTTTGGTAGATTTGTTTAATGATCTGGTTGACAACCATACCCCTTCCCCCATTTCACTAATACTACTACCGTCTTACTCCCGAAGCCTCAAAGGGATTTGACATTACTAGACTCATATAGACCAATCAGCTTACTTAACACTGACATCAAGTTCCTAGTCAAAATAATGGCTGATTGATTACAAAGCATTTTGCCAGATTTACTTACTTCACACCAATTAGGATTTGTAAGAAACCGACACTCAGTCCGTGGGATAAGAATGGCAATTGTTGCAGTGTGCCATAACTAGACATTATAGCGCTATGTGCAAGAAACTGTATCGGCGCCCCCTATGCCACACAGTAGCATCACTACATCAGGTAGAGCCCCTTTTACACATTACGGCGGACAGATTCCCCCTTTTACACATTACGGCAGACATCGTCCACCTTTTACACATTACGGCAGACAGAGTCCCTCTTTTTACCCATTATGGCAGACAGTCCCCCCTTTTACACATTACAGCAGACAGCGTCCCCCTTTTTACACATTACGGAAGATAGTCCCCCTTTTTTACACATTACGACAGACAGCGTCCCCCTTTTTACACATTGCGGCAGACAGCGTCCCCCTTTTTACACATTACGGCAGACAGCGTCCCCTTTTTACACATTACAGTAGACAGCTTCCCCTTTTTACACATTACGGCAGACAGCGTCCCCATTTTTACACATTACGGTAGACAGCTTCCCCTTTTTACACATTGCGGTAGACAGCGTCCCCCTTTTTACACAATACGGCAGACAGCGTTCCCTTTTTACACATTATGGTATACAGCGTCCCCTTTTTACACATTACGGCATACAGCGTTCCCTTTTTACACATTACGGCAGCCAGTCCCCCTTTTTACACATTACGGCAGACAGACAGACAGATAGATAGATAGATAGATAGATAGATAGATAGATAGATAGACAGACAGTCAGTCACAATAGATTATACTTACTGTCTACGCTGGCTCAGGCAGTCAGGCTCCTCGGTGCAGGCAGTCAAGCAGATCCCAAGCAGGCAGGGAAGGAGGAGGAGGGAGGGGGACTCTGGAGCTTCAGCAGTGCACTGTAATTGGTGGCGGTGCCGCTGCAGCTGTGAGTGCTGGGATAACCACCAATTACAGTGCGCTGCTGCGGCTCCCTCCACCCCCTCCCTCTTCCTCCTTCTCACCTGCCCCCGGAGCTGCTCCTCTCCTCGATCGGCACACAGGCAGCTTGTAATGAGTCCATTTGACTCATTACAATGCCGCTGACTTTAGGGAATGCGGGGAGTTGTGCCCTCAGGGCGACTGCGCTGTGTGCCAGGCACACCTGGCACACACTTAGTTACGGCCCTGGTGGCAGAATCTTCTATGTCACAATCACATAATAATATTCTGTTAAGCATTGACACAGTTAGAGTCTTTGATACAGTTCTATGGCCTCATCTATTCACAATTCTACATCTCCTGTAACGAGTATGTTGATCTATGGCAGTAGCAGTGCACCGCTGACAATGCACAGGGGCACCCATCAGGGATGTCCCTTATCGCCTTGTAAATGCCAAATTGCTTTCTCACATTTAATATTTAAAATGCCCGCTCTAATATATATTGTAAACGCCTGCACCTCTTATTACCATGTGCCATGAATGTGCACTATACATAGCAAAACACTGCATCCCATAAGAGAAAACAATACACCCACACATTATCTGAGTTCCAAAGCTCATTGATGTATATATATATTTGTTATTAAAAGGATATGGATTCAAAATATGTTACAATGTACAGTATACACATAGTTACATGGATACAATAGCACAGTAATCAGCTAATACAAAATACATACATTTACAGTTACAGGCCAGCATACAATACCATTCCCTCAATGCATCTTATCTCTCTCTCTCTCTCTCTATAAAATCATGCAGGAACTGGTCTGCCAGCAACTCCATCATCCTCTGAGACAAAACAGCAACTGGCTTCCTGTGTGATCAGCAATGTGTTATCTAGTTTGGGGGAGGGGACTTTCTCATTCATGATAAGTCACTAGTCTATTCGTGTGCTGAACAGGTTTAGCCTTGGGGACGTCCAAAGGGGCTGGCTGAGCTTCCTGTCCACTACCTGTTTGGAATATCTATTGTTCTAATAAAAGTGATTTTAGCTTTTATACATTTAATCATAATTATTTGTTGCAATGTCCTACAACTTAATAACAAGTATCAAATAAATCTACACATTAATCTGCTTGCTTTAATACCAAATATGACAGGTGTATCTGGTTTTTGTTCAAATAATACACATACATGACATTACTTCATTATATAATTTTAAATCATCATGATGTCTGACGCTTGATATTATTATAATTATGTACTGTATGAAATAAGTGTCGAATCCATCTCTGTGACATGTCCGTGTAAATGCGTGTTACCATATATTGCTGTTCTCGCTGCGCGTATTTGCAAGTATAGCGACTCATAATGTGTGTAGTTTGTATGTTCTTTTTATGTAATATTTTTGACTTTGACAGTCCACCCTTTGGCAGTAAACAATAACTGCCATCATTTATTAACATAAGAGAAAAAAAAATATTTCATACAATAATCGGTGACCTAGACACAAGTATGTATGCATTTCGCAAATCAGACACTTGACTATATTTGGGGAAGACAGGGAGGAGGACGAGACATCCTCTATATGCACTCCGCGGTCACGGGACCACTGGTTGGGTGTGGGACAACATTCAACCTATAGAGTATGCTGGGACAGTGCTTTGGCCTATAATGTCTGATTTGCGATGAACATTTCACACATACATGTACCTACGTCTTTGTACACTGATGTTTGGGTTCGATTGAGGTTCTGCTGGGTAGATGAAGAAGACACAAACAAATCGTGACAGTGACATATAAAATTTTCATGATCTACATATTCCTATCATTTTCTGAACATTGTTTCCATTTCTGGAACGTATGCTAGGTCTGTTTAATAATTGAACAAGGGTTATAAGTAGTGTACTTCCTAAATAACATAAACCTTCGGAGTTCGGGGAGAGCCACTCATAAACCTTTCTTCCACATATATTAATGAGCTCTTTATCTGCAATGTGTGAATAGCCATTGTCTGATTGTTCCTGATTACCTCCGAACTCCATAACTACTAGACCTTTGACTTTTCTCTGACTTTAACAAACTGATCGGCTAATCCTGGGATCCTATAAGGAAATCACTCCTTCCTCCAGAACCAGTTCCAGTCCCACACTCGACTCCTCATAAAAAAAAACCTCACAAAAAAAGAATATCCTGGGAAAAAAAGTTTGTCAGCGGGAAAGAGAGAAAAGAGAAATAGAACAAAACAACTCTTGTTCATAACAAATCAATTACAATGACTGGTCTTTCTGCAATCCTTTAGTACGCTCAGGTAGTGTTCAACAGTGCCGCCTCTCAGTCTTCACGGAACAGAGTCTCTGGTGATACTTTTGCGATCTCACTCCATTTACGAGTTCTTTCCGGACTACTGACTTTCCTGCAATGGGAATCGTGGACCCAAGTCTCTCTCTCGGCTACTTTCACTGGGATAGTGCTGTCAACAAAACTTGGTATGGTCCTTCCCACCTGTCTATTAGGCAACCTGGGCGTAAGAACAATCACGCAGTCTCTTGATTCACACTCAAGATAGTTAGTATTTGGCATACCAGCAATCAACAGTTTCAAGTTCTTTTGTCAAGTTCTCAAATGCTGGCTCATCTCAATAAGGTACTGTACTGTCACCTCATTGGTGTATTTCTGATCATTATCCGGATCATGACATGGGGTTGTCTTCCAAAAACAACCAAAAAGACACAAATACCAAAACAAAAACAAAAACAAAGTTCGAAGAGGGTGATTCGTTGAGTGAAGATCTGGGAGTGGTTCTGATGCTACATAATACTAGTGGCAGTATCTATGATCACAATAGTACAATTTCAAGCTTTGCTCCTATTTCTAGGGGTACCATTATCTACACACAAATTTCTGCGCAATTTTTCTTTGCAGTAAACACAGCAGCATCCGTGGCGGCAGGAAATGCCTCTACCCAGTTTGAGAAAACATCAGTGCACACCAATACATAAAAAAGGGGGTTGTATCTGCACACACACTCTTTGTTGATTCGTGATTGGAACAAAAAGCTCCAAAAATCGCCCCTATTAATTGTAGGTATGTACCATTAGTATTGGGGGTGCTACCAACTACAGCTAAGGTAAGTAGACAAGGGAAAGAGAAAGAGAAGGCTGTATTGTTGATGCACAGGAATAAGGGTGATCTAATTATCACCACATTCTTAAGAATTCATAAAATTTAACTTTTATTGTTGTCAAATTAAAATGGTGTGACAATAACAAACACACAAACTACGAGTATAGACGAAACATAGAGGTTAAAATCGAGACACATACAACATATACCACAAGTGCAAATGGAATAATAAATGTGATTAAAGATTAAAAAAATGTGTCCGCGTATTGATTCTTATGTCCTATTATAAGATATTGCTCTTAATCTTACACCAGTCTGATAATCGTTGTCAGCAGTTGGTCACTATGTCTTTACTAGAGATGAGCGCCTGAAATTTTTCGGGTTTTGTGTTTTGGTTTTGGGTTCGGTTCCGCGGCCGTGTTTTGGGTTCGAACGCGTTTTGGCAAAACCTCACCGAATTTTTTTTGTCGGATTCGGGTGTGTTTTGGATTCGGGTGTTTTTTTCCAAAAACACTAAAAAACAGCTTAAATCATAGAATTTGGGGGTCATTTTGATCCCAAAGTATTATTAACCTCAAAAACCATAATTTACACTCATTTTCAGTCTATTCTGAATACCTCACACCTCACAATATTATTTTTAGTCCTAAAATTTGCACCGAGGTCGCTGTGTGAGTAAGATAAGCGACCCTAGTGGCCGACACAAACACCGGGCCCATCTAGGAGTGGCACTGCAGTGTCACGCAGGATGTCCCTTCCAAAAAACCCTCCCCAAACAGCACATGACGCAAAGAAAAAAAGAGGCGCAATGAGGTAGCTGTGTGAGTAAGATTAGCGACCCTAGTGGCCGACACAAACACCGGGCCCATCTAGGAGTGGCACTGCAGTGTCACGCAGGATGGCCCTTCCAAAAAACCCTCCCCAAACAGCACATGACGCAAAGAAAAAAAGAGGCGCAATGAGGTAGCTGTGTGAGTAAGATTAGCGACCCTAGTGGCCGACACAAACACCGGGCCCATCTAGGAGTGGCACTGCAGTGTCACGCAGGATGGCCCTTCCAAAAAACCCTCCCCAAACAGCACATGACGCAAAGAAAAAAGAGGCGCAATGAGGTAGCTGACTGTGTGAGTAAGATTAGCGACCCTAGTGGCCGACACAAACACCGGGCCCATCTAGGAGTGGCACTGCAGTGTCACGCAGGATGTCCCTTCCAAAAAACCCTCCCCAAACAGCACATGACGCAAAGAAAAAAAGAGGCGCAATGAGGTAGCTGTGTGAGTAAGATTAGCGACCCTAGTGGCCGACACAAACACCGGGCCCATCTAGGAGTGGCACTGCAGTGTCACGCAGGATGGCCCTTCCAAAAAACCCTCCCCAAACAGCACATGACGCAAAGAAAAAAAGAGGCGCAATGAGGTAGCTGTGTGAGTAAGATTAGCGACCCTAGTGGCCGACACAAACACCGGGCCCATCTAGGAGTGGCACTGCAGTGTCACGCAGGATGGCCCTTCCAAAAAACCCTCCCCAAACAGCACATGACGCAAAGAAAAAAAGAGGCGCAATGAGGTAGCTGACTGTGTGAGTAAGATTAGCGACCCTAGTGGCCGACACAAACACCGGGCCCATCTAGGAGTGGCACTGCAGTGTCACGCAGGATGGCCCTTCCAAAAACCCTCCCCAAACAGCACATGACGCAAAGAAAAAAAGAGGCGCAATGAGGTAGCTGTGTGAGTAAGATTAGCGACCCTAGTGGCCGACACAAACACCGGTCCCATCTAGGAGTGGCACTGCAGTGTCACGCAGGATGTCCCTTCCAAAAAACCCTCCCCAAACAGCACATGACGCAAAGAAAAAAAGAGGCGCAATGAGGTAGCTGTGTGAGTAAGATTAGCGACCCTAGTGGCCGACACAAACACCGGGCCCATCTAGGAGTGGCACTGCAGTGTCACGCAGGATGTCCCTTCCAAAAAACCCTCCCCAAACAGCACATGACGCAAAGAAAAAAAGAGGCGCAATGAGGTAGCTGTGTGAGTAAGATTAGCGACCCTAGTGGCCGACACAAACACCGGGCCCATCTAGGAGTGGCACTGCAGTGTCACGCAGGATGGCCCTTCCAAAAAACCCTCCCCAAACAGCACATGACGCAAAGAAAAAAAGAGGCGCAATGAGGTAGCTGTGTGAGTAAGATTAGCGACCCTAGTGGCCGACACAAACACCGGGCCCATCTAGGAGTGGCACTGCAGTGTCACGCAGGATGGCCCTTCCAAAAAACCCTCCCCAAACAGCACATGACGCAAAGAAAAAAAGAGGCGCAATGAGGTAGCTGACTGTGTGAGTAAGATTAGCGACCCTAGTGGCCGACACAAACACCGGGCCCATCTAGGAGTGGCACTGCAGTGTCACGCAGGATGGCCCTTCCAAAAAACCCTCCCCAAACAGCACATGACGCAAAGAAAAAAAGAGGCGCAATGAGGTAGCTGACTGTGTGAGTAAGATTAGCGACCCTAGTGGCCGACACAAACACCGGGCCCATCTAGGAGTGGCACTGCAGTGTCACGCAGGATGGCCCTTCCAAAAAACCCTCCCCAAACAGCACATGACGCAAAGAAAAAAAGAGGCGCAATGAGGTAGCTGACTGTGTGAGTAAGATTAGCGACCCTAGTGGCCGACACAAACACCGGGCCCATCTAGGAGTGGCACTGCAGTGTCACGCAGGATGGCCCTTCCAAAAAACCCTCCCCAAACAGCACATGACGCAAAGAAAAAAAGAGGCGCAATGAGGTAGCTGTGTGAGTAAGATTAGCGACCCTAGTGGCCGACACAAACACCGGTCCCATCTAGGAGTGGCACTGCAGTGTCACGCAGGATGTCCCTTCCAAAAAACCCTCCCCAAACAGCACATGACGCAAAGAAAAAAAGAGGCGCAATGAGGTAGCTGTGTGAGTAAGATAAGCGACCCTAGTGGCCGACACAAACACCGGGCCCATCTAGGAGTGGCACTGCAGTGTCACGCAGGATGGCCCTTCCAAAAAACCCTCCCCAAACAGCACATGACGCAAAGAAAAAAAGAGGCGCAATGAGGTAGCTGTGTGAGTAAGATTAGCGACCCTAGTGGCCGACACAAACACCGGGCCCATCTAGGAGTGGCACTGCAGTGTCACGCAGGATGTCCCTTCCAAAAAACCCTCCCCAAACAGCACATGACGCAAAGAAAAAAAGAGGCTTTTTACTGATATTTGGTGTTTTGGATTTGACATGCTCTGTACTATGACATTGGGCATCGGCCTTGGCAGACGACGTTGCTGGCATTTCATCGTCTCGGCCATGACTAGTGGCAGCAGCTTCAGCACGAGGTGGAAGTGGATCTTGATCTTTCCCTAATTTTGGAACCTCAACATTTTTGTTCTCCATATTTTAATAGGCACAACTAAAAGGCACCTCAGGTAAACAATGGAGATGGATGGATTGGATACTAGTATACAATTATGGACGGGCTGCCGAGTGCCGACACAGAGGTAGCCACAGCCGTGAACTACCGCACTGTACTGTGTCTGCTGCTAATATATAGACTGGTTGATAAAGAGATAGTATACTCGTAACTAGTATGTATGTATAAAGAAAAAAAAAAAACCACGGTTAGGTGGTATATACAATTATGGACGGGCTGCCGAGTGCCGACACAGAGGTAGCCACAGCCGTGAACTACCGCACTGTACTGTGTCTGCTGCTAATATATAGACTGGTTGATAAAGAGATAGTATACTCGTAACTAGTATGTATGTATAAAGAAAGAAAAAAAAACCACGGTTAGGTGGTATATACAATTATGGACGGGCTGCCGAGTGCCGACACAGAGGTAGCCACAGCCGTGAACTACCGCACTGTACTGTGTCTGCTGCTAATATATAGACTGGTTGATAAAGAGATAGTATACTCGTAACTAGTATGTATGTATAAAGAAAGAAAAAAAAACCACGGTTAGGTGGTATATACAATTATGGACGGGCTGCCGAGTGCCGACACAGAGGTAGCCACAGCCGTGAACTACCGCACTGTACTGTGTCTGCTGCTAATATATAGACTGGTTGATAAAGAGATAGTATACTCGTAACTAGTATGTATGTATAAAGAAAGAAAAAAAAACCACGGTTAGGTGGTATATACAATTATGGACGGGCTGCCGAGTGCCGACACAGAGGTAGCCACAGCCGTGAACTACCGCACTGTACTGTGTCTGCTGCTAATATATAGACTGGTTGATAAAGAGATAGTATACTCGTAACTAGTATGTATGTATAAAGAAAGAAAAAAAAACCACGGTTAGGTGGTATATACAATTATGGACGGGCTGCCGAGTGCCGACACAGAGGTAGCCACAGCCGTGAACTACCGCACTGTACTGTGTCTGCTGCTAATATATAGACTGGTTGATAAAGAGATAGTATACTCGTAACTAGTATGTATGTATAAAGAAAGAAAAAAAAACCACGGTTAGGTGGTATATACAATTATGGACGGGCTGCCGAGTGCCGACACAGAGGTAGCCACAGCCGTGAACTACCGCACTGTACTGTGTCTGCTGCTAATATATAGACTGGTTGATAAAGAGATAGTATACTCGTAACTAGTATGTATGTATAAAGAAAGAAAAAAAAACCACGGTTAGGTGGTATATACAATTATGGACGGGCTGCCGAGTGCCGACACAGAGGTAGCCACAGCCGTGAACTACCGCACTGTACTGTGTCTGCTGCTAATATATAGACTGGTTGATAAAGAGATAGTATACTCGTAACTAGTATGTATGTATAAAGAAAGAAAAAAAAACCACGGTTAGGTCACTGGTATATACAATTATGGACGGGCTGCCGAGTGCCGACACAGAGGTAGCCACAGCCGTGAACTACCGCACTGTACTGTGTCTGCTGCTAATATAGACTGGTTGATAAAGAGATAGTATACTACTAATATTATATACTGGTGGTCAGGTCACTGGTCACTAGTCACACTGGCAGTGGCACTCCTGCAGCAAAAGTGTGCACTGTTTAATTTTAATATAATATTATGTACTCCTGGCTCCTGCTATAACCTATAACTGGCACTGCAGTAGTGCTCCCCAGTCTCCCCCACAATTATAAGCTGTGTGAGCTGAGCAGTCAGACAGATATATAATATATATAGATGATGCAGCACACTGGCCTGAGCCTGAGCAGTGCACACTGATATGGTATGTGACTGAGTCACTGTGTGCTGTGTATCGCTTTTTTCAGGCAGAGAACGGATTATAAATAAAAGTGGTGGTCACTGGTCACTATCAGCAAAACTCTGCACTGTACACTACTGAGTACTCCTAATGCTCCCCAAAATTAGTAAATCAAGTGTCTCTCTAATCTATTCTAATTCTAAACGGAGAGGACGCCAGCCACGTCCTCTCCCTATCAATCTCAATGCACGTGTGAAAATGGCGGCGACGCGCGGCTCCTTATATAGAATCCGAGTCTCGCGATAGAATCCGAGCCTCGCGAGAATCCGACAGCGTCATGATGACGTTCGGGCGCGCTCGGGTTAACCGAGCAAGGCGGGAAGATCCGAGTCGCTCGGACCCGTGAAAAAAAACATGAAGTTCTGGCGGGTTCGGATTCAGAGAAACCGAACCCGCTCATCTCTAGTCTTTACATGACCATTTATTGATATAAATATATAATATCAGAACTGCTTCACTCGTATTTATTATGTTGACAGCTGACAGTATCCTTCAGACAGCAAGTATAATATATTGTATAGATATCAACGCTGTCTGTTCATTATTCTGTACGCAGAAGAGCCTTATTAGAAAAAAAGTACGATTTACTATATATCTATCAGTAGTTCAGTATTTTAATACATCCTTCTTAAACCTTCCAAAGGACGTTCATGAAAAAGGGCAAATTCAATTATTCTGCCTGAGAATTGGCACATAAACTACACCAATTGGTGCTTATGTGCTGATTATGGTTGTAAATAGTGCTAGTGAGATGCAGTGTAATAATGTGTCTCATAAGTTATATTAAATATACTTGTAACTTTAATGAGACTCTCTGTGATCATATGAAGCGACTATAACAGAGATCATGATGTTGCAGGTAATGGGAAAGAATATCTTCTTCAATCCTCAGTGTCAATATTATAAATATATAGCTATTTCTTATGTTAATTTAGCTATATCAGATGCTGATATCCCACTTGGGGAGAGCACCTAATTATAACAATAAATTTAATATATCTCAATTTGAGAGAAAATAGCTATATCCCCTTTTATTTATAAACAACCAGACGGTTATAGATTATAGTTTGTAGTTTACTGGCTTTATTATTGCCTCTAAAGCAGGTTCAAATTGACACTGATACATTTAGTCTGTTGGCAATTGTTAAATTTGTATCATAAGTATCTCCTCATGACTAGCAGGTGGCCTCAAGGATTACATATGAAACATTGTAACATTCCCATGCACTTGTTTAATCCACAACACTGTTTGTCATTGCTTATTCACTAGCATAGATATATAACATGAATCTGCTTGAATAAAGACAGTAGGTGTCCGTGCATTCAATTATATCAGCACATCTACTAATTGCTTTGGCATCAATTATATTATCCATAAGCATTGGAAGGAATACAGGTCTCTATTATTTAGTGTTCCATCTGCCTGTTATATAATGATAAATATACAGCACATATATACTGTATTCAGGCATTTGCAGTCTTTTCATTGAGTTGTATCAGAACGTCTATTGATTAATCTTGCACTAATTGCATTGTCCATAGGCATTGGAAGGAATAAGGATCTCTGTCATTAGCTATTTCATCTCTCTGCTGTACAGTACATGTAGATGCTATCAGATTTTAACTCATAAACTAAATCAGAACTGGTTATACATTTGCATTTAGTACATGAGTAAGGGCATAGAGCACAAACGCGGACACACGCTGCCCACACGCGTGTTCCGCCGTTACTCTGACAGCTTCGTCAGGGCTGAACCAGAATGCCTCTCCTGGCATAATATTTAAGCTCTCAGCGTTATCCAATCAGTGTAGTCTAACTAGTCACATGTGCCTGCTAGCCTATCATTGTGCTGTATTAGCGGTCACATGATTGTTACAGCCAATCGCGGGATACTTGGATCTCCATGGTAACGGCTGGTGACAGCGCCGCATTCACGAACGCTGTTAATTAACAAAACCCCTTCCTCTGTATAGCAGTAATCATGCAAACTACTTCATGTGTTAAATTGGAATAAAAGGGTAGGTTTTTAGCTGTCTCTAAAATCATTCATTAACCCTATTATGTAGCACGGAATATTAATCTTCTTGCAAAATGCTAAAGTAATCCTACTGGTATTATTATTGTTAGCATACATATTCCATGCCAGTATCGCCCTATACTGTGTGTAGTGTATAATCCTACATATACTATTGGTTTTCAATCATGGATTTAAACTTTGGCCGTCACATGATCCATACAGCCAATCACGGGGTACTTTGATCTCCATGGTGACGGATCGTAACCGGGCCACATTCACGGACGCTCTTAATTATCAAAACCCCTTCCTCTGTATAGTTATAATCATACTGGATTGTTTCATATACTACATTGAAACAAAAAGATGTATTTTTCAATGTCCCTAAATTCATTCATTCCCCCGATTATATAGCATAAATTATTGTTCATCTCACATAATGCATAGGCGATCCTACTGGTAATATTAATGTAGGCATACACATTCCGTGCCAGCATCGCCCTGTGTTCTGTGTGATGTATAATCCTACAGAATAACAGCATATATATACTGTTTATATTTGATCAAAGATTTGACTGATTTATATGTGTCAGATTATTCCAAGACATGGATTATTTTCTCCTGCTCTATTATCAGCTCTGTATATAAAGAATATGATCGAGGGGCGTGGCCTGGAGGCTGAATGTGCAAGCTGCTTTTTCAGTGAGCTCCCAGGGATCCGGGAGTTTCATCAAGATAAAATAAAATCAGCACCAACTTTTTCACCCCTAAAAAGGTTTGTTAGACTCCCCAAGGCAGCAGAGCAGGCAGTGAGTGGGAGCTGCGGAATCGGGGAGCCGGTCTCCTGGCTCCCGCGGATTGCGGCCTACTCGCTGCACTCAAGCCGGAACCTAAATTTCTACACTGTCCCCAGGCCGGGTGGACGGACGGCCCGGGACGTCGGAGGAACACGTCTAGAGCTTCCCCCTTGCTGGGACTCGGTTCAGCTTCCCGAGCGGTCCTCGCTGGCTGGCGGGGAGGACCCGAGACGCGGCGGGAGCCGAGACGCAGGCTCCGGAGTAAGCGCGGCGGCCATTTTGGAAGACGGGAGGAGAGGCGGCGGTGACCCGGAAGAGGCGTCCGGAGGCCCGCTGAGGTGAGCGACCTGAAGCCTGATCCCACGGGGGTGGATGTATCTCCCCCTCCTTGTATACCTCGGCCGTTGCTGTGGATGACCGCCGGCCCGACCGGGGCCTCCTCTCTCCTACCAGTCTGAAAATAAACGGCTCTGCGGGCGCCCCCACATTTATCTGGGGCCCGGGGTCAGCTGAGCCGAGGCCAGGGGTGCAGCTCCACAGAGGAGAGCAGAGCAATAAGAAAAAGACCCCCCTCTCGATACCGGTTCCAGTGCGGCGGCCATCTTAGGTCTCGGGACCCCCGAAGCAGTGTGCGGGACAGGAGGCCTGGAGACGCCGGATTTGGTGAGCTGCCTCACTGGCCTGGCCCTCCTGGCTGCAGCCCGCACTCATCATCGGCGGACGGCCGCAATAGGTGGCTATAAGTGGGAAGTCGGGGGGGCCATAATATAATACAGCCATATTAGCAGTACCACCTTGGGACCTGTGTCTGGAGACGTATTATAAACATCGACCAAGAGTACTTGCCTAAAAGGTCTGTTGAGGTGCATCTGCTGACTGGGCCGCTGGCATCCGCGCTCCTGGGGTTAGCTCCGTAGTACAGTACACTTCTGCACACCTGAAAAGGAGCTGATCTTTACGACTGATATCTTCCGGACAGGGGCGTACATCGCTACTCGATCTGGTGCACTCACCCTGCCCGTGCGGCACTGAGATGTGATTTTTTCGCTACAATGTCCTCCTAATACCTCCCCGCAACCATTTTAGCTAATACATACCTACACCGGGTCGCTATACTGCTAGATTGAAGACACCTGGGCCACCCTAATACCGCATTCGTCCAATTTCCGTGACAACAGAAGCCATGGCTCCGAAGAAGAATAAAGCCTCCAAAACGGTCAATCAAGTCGCCTTCTTCAAACCCTCTTCTTTCCGTAACAAACCCCCAGAAGCTGAAACCCCTGGGGTGGGCCCCTCTCCCCAGTCAAAGCGGTCCTCTCTTTTGCCCTCTGAGCCTCCTTCCAGTGACGCATCCCCTTCTATGCATCTTGAAGACGGTGAAGCCTTAACAATCGGCAGTATGAAGCTTTTGCTACATCAATTTAAGGATGACGTGACATCTGAGTTCAGAGCCATGCTGAAATCCTGCCAGAGCTCCATCGATGACCTGGGTGAGAGAACAAACCAATTGGAAACTAAGATGGGCGAGGTAGTCGGTTCACACAATTCGTTGATAAACTCCCATGATACCCTGGAGGGTGAAGTGAATTTCTTGCGCGATAAAGTAGCGGATTTGGAAGATCGCTCGCGCAGGAACAATCTGAAACTCAGAGGGGTCCCCGACTCGGTCTCTAACAGTAGTCTACACGATCATACTATGGAGATCTTCAAAAAACTGTTGCCTACTGCCAGCTCCTCAGATCTTTTGTTGGATCGAGTTCATCGAATCCCTAAGGCCCGAGGTGCCCCAGAGGGATCGTCTAAAGATGTTCTGATGAGGGTACACTTCTATCATATAAAAGAATCTTTGCTGAAGGCGGCTAGACCATCCTCTGATACGGCAGAAGCCTTGGGAAAACTTCAGCTATATGGGGACTTGTCGCAGTACACTCTCAATAAAAGACGCTCCTTCCAACCGGTTACCACTATTCTTCGAAAGACTGGTATCCTTTATAGATGGGGCTTCCCCACTCGCCTGTTGATCTCCAGAGACGGTTCTACCATAGCCATCTCGTCGGCTGACGAGGGCCTGAAGCTCCTTCGTAAATGGAACCTGGGGGGAGACCCCGGGCCCAGTTCTCCTGACCATCGACTTCAGCAGGACTGGTCGACGGTTGAGAAGTAATGGTACTCTGATCACACTCATTTGCCATGGATGCCTTTACCTGGATTGAAGTCCCGGGTCTTGACAGTCAACTGCAGAGACGGTTACGAGAGAGATTTAAGCCGGCTAATGCCACAGAACTGGTTATACTATGTTTGTCAATCATTGCATTATAGTAGACATTAATGTATGAGCAGTACAGAATTAATTTGCTGTCTTCTTCCTACTAATTCTCAGCTTGATAATCTCATTGTAACAGTTCTTACATAATTGACTAGTGTTATATGTCTTTGTGGCACTAAACCCTAAGGTTATGGGAATGATAGGCCGTGTGGGTGTATTTACAGCGAGATATACAATTCTCGTCTGTTAGGTTGCGGGGAGGTTGGCCACCAACCTCCCTATTCCATTGGGTGGGGCGCTGGATGTTTTGGCGCCTTACTGCGGCCCCATATCTTTATGGGGTCTGTTTCCTTTCTTTTTCTCATAATTCTCTTTTGTCTACCCCAGTCTGTTTCCCCTATGTGTCTTGTCTTCCCCAGGGTTGTGTTCCTAGACGATGGACTCAGAGGTTGATGGCTCCTGTACTGCTCTGTCATGGTCAGGTTAGTCTCACTTAATGTTAAGGGATTAAATTCCCCACAGAAACGTAAACTAGCACTGTCCTCCTTCTATAAAATGAAGGCAAATGTAGTTGCGGTTCAAGAAACCCACTTCAAAAAATTAGATCCCCCTAAATTTCAAGATAACCGTTTCCCTACTTGCTATATGGCCAATGGCCCCACAAAAAAGGCTGGAGTGGCGATACTTTTTTCTTCGAACTGCACTTTCACCTTAGAGTCCCAAATAGCAGATCCAGAGGGTCGATATCTCATTTTGATAGGGTTACTGGAGAACATTATGGTCACTCTAGTATCATGCTATGCCACTAATACTGGTCAGCTCACTTTCTGCAGGAAACTTTGTGCTCTGATACAGAAACATACTAAGGGGTCGGTTATGATTTTGGGGGATTTCAACCTAGTGGTCGACCCCCTATTAGACAGATCTGGTTCTACTGGAGATATTCGGTTGGGAGGTCGGAGGGCTCGGGATGGGAGGCCTAGCCTCCGCCAGTTACTGGGGGAATTCGACTTATATGATGCATGGAGAACTAAGCATACCACAGAGAGGGATTATTCCTTCTACTCACACGTACACTGCACATACTCTAGGATAGACCTTGCTCTGACTAACAAAGAGACTCTGACGGCTATCAGGGAAATCAAAATATTGCCAATGACCTGGTCTGATCATTCCCCGGTACTGGTGGTATGGGAGTTGGAGACAGGTGGGATCCCCCCAGGGCCTTGGAGACTGGGGAGGTTCCTGCTCAATAATCCTGATGCCCTTAGCACTATTCGACAATCTATACAAATATATCTTGACACAAATAAATCAGAAGATACATCGACCTTTAACAACTGGTGCTCTTTTAAAGCGGTGATTCGAGGCATAGCCATCCAGACTGCTGCCAGACTTAAGCGCACCCAACAGGCGGAACGCCTGTCTGCTGATAAGGAGGCTGCCAGACTGGAAACATTACATAAAGCGAACCCGCTCAATAAGACCACCCATAAGCTTTTATTAGCCGCCCGGGAAAAGGTGAACACTTTTTCACTTAAGGAGGTGCAGCACAATATTACTAGATTAAATCAGAGGTTCTATGCACTAGGTAATAAAGCGGGACGCCTTTTGGCCCGGAAGCTACAGTCTAAACGAGCTAGAGCCAGGATACACTATGTCTGTTCTGCGTCGGGATCTAGGGTATCTGACCCCTATGCTATAGCAAACACCTTTGCAGAGTATTACTCCCAGTTATATGACTTAAGGTCTGACCCGTCCACCCCCCAACCCAGAGAGGTTGACATTCAGTCGTTCTTAAAAGAAATTTCCCTCCCAACGTTAGACTCCGCGACTAGCCTGTTCCTTAGCGCCCCCTGGACATTAGAAGAACTAGACACAGCTGTCTCTGGTCTCCCGAAGGACAAAGCCCCTGGCCCTGATGGCTTCCCCTCCAATTTCTATAAAGTATATAAGAATGAATTGGCTCCCCTATTGTTGTCTGTTTTCAACGAGGCATCGGACGTGGGAAAGTTTCCCAAAGAAATGCTGGAGGCACAGATAGTTGCCATTCCAAAACCTGGCAAACCCCCCACAGCAGTACAAAATTACCGACCTATAGCCTTGTTGAACACAGACGTTAAGCTCTTTGCAAAATTAATTGCCAACCGTCTTTCCCCTCTGCTCCCTTCCCTCATAGCGGCTGACCAGGTGGGCTTTGTCCCGGGCAGACAGGCTCCGGACAACACCCGGAGGGTGTTTAACATTCTCGAACATTGTGATGCGCACAAAACACCCCTCCTTATACTCTCTTTAGATGCCGAAAAAGCATTTGATAGACTCCATTGGGGATATCTGAGAGCTGTTTTAGACAAATATCGGTTCGCTGGGAGGTTCTTGGACTCTGTTTTTGCTCTGTACTCTGCCCCCTCTGCAAGGGTGTTTGTTAACGGTTGTCTGTCAGGGACTTTTAATGTCACCAATGGAACCAGACAGGGCTGTCCCCTGTCACCCCTTATATTTGCTTTAGCCATTGAGCCACTAGCTGAGATAATTAGGACTGAACCAAGGATTACTGGCCCAGAAATTGGGGGTTTAACCCACAAGAACAGTTTATTTGCTGACGACATCTTGCTCTGCTTAACCCGCCCTGATGCCTCATTGGCTGCGCTCCATGACGTGCTGAACCGATACTCTAATATTTCCTATTATAAGTTGAATACGACCAAGACGGAGGCCCTACCGCTTCACATACCACCACGTACGGTGACCCGACTTAAAGATCTATACCGTTATGCTTGGCAGGTCAGATCCATTAAGTACTTGGGTATTCACCTCTCCCTAGACAGAGACCTGTATGATTGTAATTATGTACCCCTTCTTAGCGCCTTTGGAAAATTAATAAAAGAATGGTCCCTTCATGAAATATCTTGGCTAGGAAGAATTTCCGCAACCAAGATGATACTACTCCCTAAACTTCTTTATTTGTTCCGAGCTATACCTCGTAACGTCCCCAGACCTCTCCTGGTGAAAGCTAACATGATTATTTCGCAGTATATATGGAAAGGGGCGAGGCCCCGCATAGCTAGACAGGTCCTGATGTTGCCTAAAATGGTCGGGGGGGTGGCATACCCTAACTTGGAAGCGTACCACTCCGCGTGCCTTCTCAGCCAGGCTCGAGATTGGTTCGACTTGCACAGCCCCAAACCATGGGTCCTTATGGAAAGGTCCTTCTTGGGTTCGATCGACTTGAGAGATTTGTTTCTGCTGCTTGCTCAAAGTGTTCATAAGTGACTAGGCCCGGGGGAATCGGTTAGATGTACCCTGAAGCTCTGGCATAATGTTGCTGCGTCTGATTCGAAAATAGTATTGCCTGCGGCTGATTTAGAAATTAAGACTATTGCTAATCTCATACCCAACCTAGGATTGGACAATTGGATCCGTGCTGGGGTTGTGCATTTAGGAGACCTATACTCAGAGGGAGGGTTGGTGCCTTTTTCTAAGTTATTAAGTAATTCGGGTATCCCGAGGCATGACTTCTTCAAATACTTGCAGATTAGACACTGGCTGCAGTCTTGTGGGAAAGAGGGGGTGGCACCCGTCCCCCTTCCGGCCTCCCTCCGCCTCCGGCTGTCTTCCCCGGACCATAAGGGTGGGATATCAAAATGGTACCAGTATATAACCCTCCTCACTAAAAGGGGTAAGTTTCCTTCACAGCTGAAGTGGGAGAGGGATCTCTCCATTGATCTACGGGAGGAGGAGTGGGACTCCATCTCCTCGAGGTGCTTTGGGATCTCGAGAGGCCTGCAGCACTCTGAGATGTACTTCAAATTGTGCCAAAGGGCGTACTTTACTCCACAGCGACTTCATACCATTTGGCCTTCGACTTCCCGGTTATGCTGGAGGAGTTGCGGCCACGTGGGTAACATCCTACATGTTTTCTGGGAATGCCCTGTTTTGAGGTCGTTGTGGACTGAAGTGTTCTCTCTTCTCCGGGAAGTGTTGGGGATTGAGGTCCCTATGACCCCTATGTTCGCCCTTTTCCATTATTCCTCACCTGACCTTATGCGCTGCGATAGATACATTGCTGGCCATATTCTCATATCTACAAAGGCTGCAATTGGACAGTTATGGAAAACACCAAATGTACCCACGCTCCACGCCATTGTTAACAGCACACATAAACACTATCTATTTGAAACGTCGGGATGTTACGATACGACCTCACCATCATCAGTACTGAATTATTGGCTGAAGTGGAAAATATTCCGGGAACGGACAGGGCTTCCTATGGTTGTCGCTAATCCTATAGACTTGTCGCAGTTACACTCCCCACAATCAGAGGATGCCTGAGCATTACTGCTACATTTAGTATATATCACTTTCAATTAAGATCGATAATTGATCAGATGCGTTGGGAACGTTCTCGTCAATGGAACTTATCCCGTGTCTTTGTCATCCCCTATGTGTCTCAATGTGTTGTCTCTCTTCTTGTTCTACTCTACCTTTTATCTCTATCTGTTAGATTTTAGTTCTATATTTGTTTCCGGCCGGATTCGGCAGTACATGATTATGACATTGTAAACATTGCTGCACTGTTAGTGAATCGTAATATTTCTGCTTGATATTTTGTTCAGTCAACTCATAATTATATTGGAGTGTATATGTGCTGCCATGCCCGGCTGGGTATGTTACTGTTTAAAAAATAAATAAAAACTATTGATTAAAAAAAAAAAAAGAATATGATCGTGTTATTGCATTTACAATACATTGTTAATATCAATAAGTGTAAATTAAATATGTGGTCCTTATTGTGTATGGAAAAAATGTGTTATTGATTGTAGATGGTCGATTCATGAGGGACCTAGTCAATATTCTTAATTATAACATGGTATAGTCACATATAGACCCAGTATAAAATGAAGAAAAGGTGATATAATAATTGGGTTGTGGGACCCTGAATAAGTGAAAATAAAATTCATATGGAAAGGTGTATCATAAAGTGAAGGAAGATAGAGTGAGGAGAATATTGGGGGATACAGCACATATTAAGACCCCCTGATTATATTTTATTGATGTGTTTGTAAAAAGAAGAATGGGGGGAGGGGGAAAAAACAAAAAACACAGCAATCAATGTGTGAAAGCGATTAATTGTATAAGTGATCCAAATCAAAGTGCAAAAAAACCCGAAAAAAAGTGATATGAAAAAAAAAGTGAGGGAAGGTGATGGAATAATTCTACTATCTGAGTATCTCGTAGAGGTAAGTTCAAATAATCAATACCTGATGTTTAGTTAAAAGATGTCCCCAATCTTTAGTATAATGTGTGCCCAAAAATTTGGGACCATATCAGGTAGGTATTGCAAAATGCAAGAGGTAATAATGCCCCCAAAAATCTGGTATAATATATTCCAGAAGGTTAGGGACCACATATGGTAAGTATGTCGAAGAGCAGGGAGTAATAATGGTAAAAAAATATAATTCAGCATAGGGACAATGCACATAGATAACAATTCTACTAGATTAAATGATCTCAGATCACTACTAATGTGATGGCTGTTATCATGTGGATTTATCTGCTAAGGAGGGTTATGTGGCTATTAGATTTATTTATGAACCCAGTATTTGAATGGTTGTAAAATATCATAGAGAGAAGTTAAAAAATAACTTCAATCTCTGGTGTAGCATGTGCCAAAAATTGAAAACCACATATAGTAAATATTTCAAAGAGCAGAAATAGTAATGTCAAAAGTAGATTAACATAGGGATAGTGTACATAGACAGTGATTCTGCCTATTGGTATGATTTCAAACCACCCTAAATGTGGTAGCTGTTATCCGAGGAATTATTATCCCAAAAAGGGTATGTAGCTGTTGGACTCATTTAGTCCATTGGGATGTAGACTATCTAGAAGAAAGATCATTTTGGTTTCAAAACGAAGCAATTCTTGATCTAAGTCGCCGCCACGTATCCCCAACTGTATGTGTCTCAGACCAAAGGCCTTGAGACCCTTTGGATCACTGTTGTGATAGTTGAGGAAGTGTCTCGCTACAGGTTGTAGGGTTTTGAAGTTGGAAGTATCTTTTTTGGCATTGCGTATACTTCCAATATGCTCAAGAATTCTGACCTTCAAAGGTCTAATGGTTTTGCCTACATATTTTCTGTGGCATGGACATTCTAGCTGGTAGACGGTTCCCACAGTTGTACACGTGATCTTTGGGGAAATTGGCCATTTTTTGCCAAATTTATCAAAAAAGAATTCTGTGGGAACCATATGCGTACAGGCTTTGCAGTTACCACATGGTGATGAGCCTGTGGATTTGGACTTCTTATCTAAAGGTTTGGTCAGATGACTATGAACCAGTCGATCTTTTATACTCCTGGACCTTCTCCAACTCGCTTGAGGTTTTGTTGGTAAGACTGAAGATAAGTCTTTATCTGTTTGGAGAATGGGCCAGTGCTTTTGCAGACTATTCATAATCCCTTTCCATTGGACGTTGAAGGTGCCAACAAATCTTATGGGTTCTTCTCGAGATGTTTTTTGTTTAGGTTTTAATAAGGTGTCTCGTTCATAACTGCTCACCTCTCTAATCGTCCGATTGAGAAGTCTCTTACTGTACCCTCTTGTCTGAAGACGTTTGCTAAGTTCATTTTGTCTAACATGAAAGGCCTCCTCAGTGGAACAATTCCTTTTTATCCTTAGTAGTTCTCCCTTTGGTATTGCTCGAATAGTAGCTGGAAGGTGAGAACTCTCTGAATGAAGGACACTGTTTGTCGCTGTAGGTTTCCTGAATAAGTCAGTCAAAATATTCCCTTCATCATTAATGTGTATGGAGATGTCGAGGAAGTTAATGGAGGTTTGACTAGCCTCTAGGGTTAATTTGAGGTTGAGATCATTGATGTTCAAGATTGCAATGAATTCCTTCAAGGTTCTCAGTGGCCCCTCCCACAGTATCAATATATCATCGATATATCTAAGATATATCAATATATTGTCTGTGTATTTTTCAAAAATTTCCTGGAATACCACCTCTCTTTCCCACCACCCCAGGTAGAGGTTGGCATACGTAGGGGCACAAGCCGTCCCCATAGCAGTGCCCCTCACCTGGAGGTAGTGGTACTCGTTGCAGGTGAAATAGTTTTTAAGAAGAATGAATTCCAGTAATTCAATGATGAAATCACTCAAATCACTTTGGGTCTCCATACTCAAAAAGTATTTTGTGGCGGCAATCCCCTTATCATGGATGATACTAGTGTAAAGGCTCTCTACATCGCAGGTGGCAAGCCACACTCCTGGGTTAACAGTAAGGTTGTTTAACCGATTCAATACATCCATTGTGTCGCGTATGTAGGAGGGTAATGCAATCACATGTTTTCGGAGATGGTAATCTACAAAGATACTCGCTTTTTCGGTTAGACTTTTAACTCCCGACAGAATGGGTCTACCAGGTGGTTTCTTTTCATCTTTGTGTACCTTAGGTAGTAAATACATGGTGGGAGTCTTGGGTTTGGCCACTGTTAAGAAATCAAAGTCTTTTTTATCAATGATTCCATTGTCAGAGGCACTTTGAATCATATTATTATATTGGCCCAGAAATTTAGTTGTAGGGTTGAAGCTAAGTCGTTTATAACAACTAGCGTCATTTAATTGTTTATTCAACTCATCCAGATACATGATTCTTGGCCACAAGACTATGTTCCCCCCTTTATCAGAGGGTTTGACTATGGTATCTTGCCATCTAGATATTTCATCTAAGGCAGATCGTTCTGGCAAACTTAGATTATCATCATGACATTTGTGGTGGCTGAATAATAGATCTAAGTCTTTGGAGACTAGTTTCTGGAACACTTCTACTTGGGGACAAAGGCTGGTATCTGGAAAGAACTTAGACTTTGATCGGATAATTGATTTATTCCTGATGTCATCTTGAGATATTGCCGCCACAGCTGATTCATTGGATAGCTCCTCTAAGATTTGTAAAGTTGTTAAATCATCTGTATCAACAAAATTCCTACCAGATGTCTCTTTTTGGAGTTCTTGATTAATTAAAAATTTCTTGAGAAGGATCTTTCGAATAAATAGCTGCAGATCTTTTTCAACTTCAAACCTATCCATGGTCTGTGTCGGTGAGAAGGATAAACCTTTGCTTAAGACAGAGATCTGTTCAGTTGTTAAATTTTTGTCTGTTAGATTGATAATTCTGAGATTATCCAATTTCTCACTTTCAGATAATCTGGAGTGAGTTACTTGTATCTCCTCCTCTCCCTGGGTTCTTCTCTCCAGTCCAAGGAATCTCTTTTTCTTCTTCCTCCCCGAGCTCTGCCTGGTCTTTCTCCTTCTGTATCCGTGTGTAACCGTGAGTATTTCTGGCCTCTTCCTAAAAAATCACGTCTAAAGGGCCTTCCACCATTGCCGCCTGTTGAGTTCTCCCCTTCTGAGGATTCCGCTTCAGATGTTGAATAGTTAGATGAATATGTTGGCCTATTCCTTTGTGTTGGGGTATTCCATTTGTAAACCCTATTTGAGGCATAGTCTGTCTTATCACGTTGAAATTTGCGACGTTTCCTTTCTATAATCTCTTTCTCATGTTCCTCAATGTCCTTCTTAAACTTATCATACTTTTGTTGAAACGTTTCCAATGATTCAAAATTTTTGAGTCTTTCACTCAATACTGATATTTCACTATTTAATTGAGTGAGTATGAGTTCATCGTGTCTCATCAGAATTTTAATTAATTCTTTAGAGCAGTTGGTAAGAACGCCTTCCCATTCTCTTTTTAGACCCTCCGTCGCAAGTTCGAAAGCTGGGAATAATTTAGGCCTGAGGCCACGTGGAATCAGATTGTGTTTAAGATAATTTTCAAAAGTGCTCCTATTCCAGCTTGTTTTATTCTGTTTCATCAAAGCTATTTTTAAACTATATAAGTCATCTGACCAATTTGGGTCATTGGTAAACTGAGAATCAGGGTTCATATTGAAAACCGAGTCCATGTCTTTTTTAAGTTTATCTCTTCTGTTTTCTAGATCTTTCGTTAGACTAAATGTCGACATTATAATACAGGAGAGGTATTGGTTCCTTACAAGTAATTGATTCTATTGCCAATTAATCCTAACGATGGGGGGTGCTAGATACTGTGATAGGAAGCTGGTGGTTTACCAGTGAGATGCAAGAAAAGGGGGTTGTATCTGCACACACACTCTTTGTTGATTCGTGATTGGAACAAAAAGCTCCAAAAATCGCCCCTATTAATTGTAGGTATGTACCATTAGTATTGGGGGTGCTACCAACTACAGCTAAGGTAAGTAGACAAGGGAAAGAGAAAGAGAAGGCTGTATTGTTGATGCACAGGAATAAGGGTGATCTAATTATCACCACATTCTCAAGAATTCATAAAATGTAACTTTTATTGTTGTCAAATTAAAATGGTGTGACAATAACAAACACACAAACTACGAGTATAGACGAAACATAGAGGTTAAAATCAAGACACATACAACATATACCACAAGTGCAAATGGAATAATAAATGTGATTAAAGATTAAAAAATGTGTCCGCGTATTGATTCTTATGTCCTATTATAAGATATTGCTCTTAATCTTACAACAGTCTGATAATCGTTGTCAGCAGTTGGTCACTATGTCTTTACATGACCATTTATTGATATAAATATATAATATCAGAACTGCTTCACTCGTATTTATTATGTTGACAGCTGACAGTATCCTTCAGACAGCAAGTATAATATATTGTATAGATATCAACGCTGTCTGTTCATTATTCTGTACGCAGAAGAGCCTTATTAGAAAAAAAGTACGATTTACTATATATCTATCAGTAGTTCAGTATTTTAATACATCCTTCTTAAACCTTCCAAAGGACGTTCATGAAAAAGGGCAAATTCAATTATTCTGCCTGAGAATTGGCACATAAACTACACCAATTGGTGCTTATGTGCTGATTATGGTTGTAAATAGTGCTAGTGAGATGCAGTGTAATAATGTGTCTCATAAGTTATATTAAATATACTTGTAACTTTAATGAGACTCTCTGTGATCATATGAAGCGACTATAACAGAGATCATGATGTTGCAGGTAATGGGAAAGAATATCTTCTTCAATCCTCAGTGTCAATATTATAAATATATAGCTATTTCTTATGTTAATTTAGCTATATCAGATGCTGATATCCCACTTGGGGAGAGCACCTAATTATAACAATAAATTTAATATATCTCAATTTGAGAGAAAATAGCTATATCCCCTTTTATTTATAAACAACGAGACGGTTATAGACTATAGTTTGTAGTTTACTGGCTTTCTTATTGCCTCTAAAGCAGGTTCAAATTGACACTGATACATTTAGTCTGTTGGCAATTGTTAAATTTGTATCATAAGTATCTCCTCATGACTAGCAGGTGGCCTCAAGGATTACATATGAAACATTGTAACATTCCCATGCACTTGTTTAATCCACAACACTGTTTGTCATTGCTTATTCACTAGCATAGATATATAACATGAATCTGCTTGAATAAAGACAGTAGGTGTCCGTGCATTCAATTATATCAGCACATCTACTAATTGCTTTGGCATCAATTATATTATCCATAAGCATTGGAAGGAATACAGGTCTCTATTATTTAGTGTTCCATCTGCCTGTTATATAATGATAAATATACAGCACATATATACTGTATTCAGGCATTTGCAGTCTTTTCATTGAGTTGTATCAGAACGTCTATTGATTAATCTTGCACTAATTGCATTGTCCATAGGCATTGGAAGGAATAAGGATCTCTGTCATTAGCTATTTCATCTCTCTGCTGTACAGTACATGTAGATGCTATCAGATTTTAACTCATAAACTAAATCAGAACTGGTTATACATTTGCATTTAGTACATGAGCAAGGGCATAGAGCACAAATGCGGACACACGCTGCCCACACGCGTGTTCTGCCGTTACTCTGACAGCTTCGTCAGGGCTGAACCAGAATGCCTCTCCTGGCATAATATTTAAGCTCTCAGCGTTATCCAATCAGTGTAGTCTAACTAGTCACATGTGCCTGCTAGCCTATCATTGTGCTGTATTAGCGGTCACATGATTGTTACAGCCAATCGCGGGATACTTGGATCTCCATGGTAACGGCTGGTGACAGCGCCGCATTCACGAACGCTGTTAATTAACAAAACCCCTTCCTCTGTATAGCAGTAATCATGCAAACTACTTCATGTGTTAAGTTGGAATAAAAGGGTAGGTTTTTAGCTGTCTCTAAAATCATTCATTAACCCTATTATGTAGCACGGAATATTAATCTTCTTGCAAAATGCTAAAGTAATCCTACTGGTATTATTATTGTTAGCATACATATTCCATGCCAGTATCGCCCTATACTGTGTGTAGTGTATAATCCTACATATACTATTGGTTTTCAATCATGGATTTAAACTTTGGCCGTCACATGATCCATACAGCCAATCACGGGGTACTTTGATCTCCATGGTGACGGATCGTAACCGGGCCACATTCACGGACGCTCTTAATTATCAAAACCCCTTCCTCTGTATAGTTATAATCATACTGGATTGTTTCATATACTACATTGAAACAAAAAGATGTATTTTTCAATGTCCCTAAATTCATTCATTCCCCCGATTATATAGCATAAATTATTGTTCATCTCACATAATGCATAGGCGATCCTACTGGTAATATTAATGTAGGCATACACATTCCGTGCCAGCATCGCCCTGTGTTCTGTGTGATGTATAATCCTACAGAATAACAGCATATATATACTGTTTATATTTGATCAAAGATTTGACTGATTTATATGTGTCAGATTATTCCAAGACATGGATTATTTTCTCCTGCTCTATTATCAGCTCTGTATATAAAGAATATGATCGTGTTATTGCATTTACAATACATTGTTAATATCAATAAGTGTAAATTAAATATGTGGTCCTTATTGTGTATGGAAAAAATGTGTTATTGATTGTAGATGGTCGATTCATGAGGGACCTAGTCAATATTCTTAATTATAACATGGTATAGTCACATATAGACCCAGTATAAAATGAAGAAAAGGTGATATAATAATTGGGTTGTGGGACCCTGAATAAGTGAAAATAAAATTCATATGGAAAGGTGTATCATAAAGTGAAGGAAGATAGAGTGAGGAGAATATTGGGGGATACAGCACATATTAAGACCCCCTGATTATATTTTATTGATGTGTTTGTAAAAAGAAGAATGGGGGGGGGGGGGGAAAAAAAACAAACAAAAAAAAACCACAGCAATCAATGTGTGAAAGCGATTAATTGTATAAGTGATCCAAATCAAAGTGCAAAAAAACCCGAAAAATAGTGATATGAAAAAAAATGTGAGGGAAGGTGATGGAATAATTCTACTATCTGAGTATCTCGTAGAGGTAAGTTCAAATAATCAATACCTGATGTTTAGTTAAAAGATGTCCCCAATCTTTAGTATAATGTGTGCCCAAAAATTTGGGACCATATCAGGTAGGTATTGCAAAATGCAAGAGGTAATAATGCCCCCAAAAATCTGGTATAATATATTCCAGAAGGTTAGGGACCACATATGGTAAGTATGTCGAAGAGCAGGGAGTAATAATGGTAAAAAAATATAATTCAGCATAGGGACAATGCACATAGATAATAATTCTACTAGATTAAATGATCTCAGATCACTACTAATGTGATGGCTGTTATCATGTGGATTTATCTGCTAAGGAGGGTTATGTGGCTATTAGATTTATTTATGAACCCAGTATTTGAATGGTTGTAAAATATCATAGAGAGAAGTTAAAAAATAACTTCAATCTCTGGTGTAGCATGTGCCAAAAATTGAAAACCACATATAGTAAATATTTCAAAGAGCAGAAATAGTAATGTCAAAAGTAGATTAACATAGGGATAGTGTACATAGACAGTGATTCTGCCTATTGGTATGATTTCAAACCACCCTAAATGTGGTAGTTGTTATCCGAGGAATTATTATCCCAAAAAGGGTATGTAGCTGTTGGACTCATTTAGTCCATTGGGATGTAGACTATCTAGAAGAAAGATCATTTTGGTTTCAAAACGAAGCAATTCTTGATCTAAGTCGCCGCCACGTATCCCCAACTGTATGTGTCTCAGACCAAAGGCCTTGAGACCCTTTGGATCACTGTTGTGATAGTTGAGGAAGTGTCTCGCTACAGGTTGTAGGGTTTTGAAGTTGGAAGTATCTTTTTTGGCATTGCGTATACTTCCAATATGCTCAAGAATTCTGACCTTCAAAGGTCTAATGGTTTTGCCTACATATTTTCTGTGGCATGGACATTCTAGCTGGTAGACGGTTCCCACAGTTGTACACGTGATCTTTGGGGAAATTGGCCATTTTTTGCCAAATTTATCAAAAAAGAATTCTGTGGGAACCATATGCGTACAGGCTTTGCAGTTACCACATGGTGATGAGCCTGTGGATTTGGACTTCTTATCTAAAGGTTTGGTCAGATGACTATGAACCAGTCGATCTTTTATACTCCTGGACCTTCTCCAACTCGCTTGAGGTTTTGTTGGTAAGACTGAAGATAAGTCTTTATCTGTTTGGAGAATGGGCCAGTGCTTTTGCAGACTATTCATAATCCCTTTCCATTGGACGTTGAAGGTGCCAACAAATCTTATGGGTTCTTCTCGAGATGTTTTTTGTTTAGGTTTTAATAAGGTGTCTCGTTCATAACTGCTCACCTCTCTAATCGTCCGATTGAGAAGTCTCTTACTGTACCCTCTTGTCTGAAGACGTTTGCTAAGTTCATTTTGTCTAACATGAAAGGCCTCCTCAGTGGAACAATTCCTTTTTATCCTTAGTAGTTCTCCCTTTGGTATTGCTCGAATAGTAGCTGGAAGGTGAGAACTCTCTGAATGAAGGACACTGTTTGTCGCTGTAGGTTTCCTGAATAAGTCAGTCAAAATATTCCCTTCATCATTAATGTGTATGGAGATGTCGAGGAAGTTAATGGAGGTTTGACTAGCCTCTAGGGTTAATTTGAGGTTGAGATCATTGATGTCCAAGATTGCAATGAATTCCTTCAAGGTTCTCAGTGGCCCCTCCCACAGTATCAATATATCATCGATATATCTAAGATATATCAATATATTGTCTGTGTATTTTTCAAAAATTTCCTGGAATACCACCTCTCTTTCCCACCACCCCAGGTAGAGGTTGGCATATGTAGGGGCACAAGCCGTCCCCATAGCAGTGCCCCTCACCTGGAGGTAGTGGTACTCGTTGCAGGTGAAATAGTTTTTATGAAGAATGAATTCCAGTAATTCAATGATGAAATCACTCAAATCACTTTGGGTCTCCATACTCAAAAAGTATTTTGTGGCGGCAATCCCCTTATCATGGATGATACTAGTGTAAAGGCTCTCTACATCGCAGGTGGCAAGCCACACTCCAGGGTTAACACTAAGGTTGTTTAACCGATTCAATACATCCATTGTGTCGCGTATGTAGTAGGGTAATGCAATCACATGTTTTCGGAGATGGTAATCTACAAAGATACTCGCTTTTTCGGTTAGACTTCCAACTCCCGACAGAATGGGTCTACCAGGTGGTTTCTTTTCATCTTTGTGTACCTTAGGTAGTAAATACATGGTGGGAGTCTTGGGTTTGGCCACTGTTAAGAAATCAAAGTCTTTTTTATCAATGATTCCATTGTCAGAGGCACTTTGAATCATATTATTATATTGGCTCAGAAATTTAGTTGTAGGGTTGAAGCTAAGTCGTTTATAACAACTAGCGTCATTTAATTGTTTATTCAACTCATCCAGATACATGATTCTTGGCCACAAGACTATGTTCCCCCCTTTATCAGAGGGTTTGACTATGGTATCTTGCCATCTAGATATTTCATCTAAGGCAGATCGTTCTGGCAAACTTAGATTATCATCATGACATTTGTGGTGGCTGAATAATAGATCTAAGTCTTTGGAGACTAGTTTCTGGAACACTTCTACTTGGGGACAAAGGCTGGTATCTGGAAAGAACTTAGACTTTGATCGGATAATTGATTTATTCCTGATGTCATCTTGGGATATTGCCGCCACAGCTGATTCATTGGATAGCTCCTCTAAGATTTGTAAAGTTGTTAAATCATCTGTATCAACAAAATTCCTACCAGATGTCTCTTTTTGGAGTTCTTGATTAATTAAAAATTTCTTGAGAAGGATCTTTCTAATAAATAGCTGCAGATCTTTTTCAACTTCAAACCTATCCATGGTCTGTGTCGGTGAGAAGGATAAACCTTTGCTTAAGCCAGAGATCTGTTCAGTTGTTAAATTTTTGTCTGTTAGATTGATAATTCTGAGATTATCCAATTTCTCACTTTCAGATAATCTGGAGTGAGTTACTTGTATCTCCTCCTCTCCCTGGGTTCTTTTCTCCAGTCCAAGGAATCTCTTTTTCTTCTTCCTCCCCGAGCTCCGCCTGGTCTTTCTCCTTCTGTATCTGTGTGTAACCGTGAGTATTTCTGGCCTCTTCCTAAAAAATCACGTCTAAAGGGCCTTCCACCATTGCCGCCTGTTGAGTTCTCCCCTTCTGAGGATTCCGCTTCAGATGTTGAATAGTTAGATGAATATGTTGGCCTATTCCTTTGTGTTGGGGTATTCCATTTGTAAACCCTATTTGAGGCATAGTCTGTCTTATCACGTTGAAATTTGCGACGTTTCCTTTCTATAATCTCTTTCTCATGTTCCTCAATGTCCTTCTTAAACTTATCATACTTTTGTTGAAACGTTTCCAATGATTCAAAATTTTTGAGTCTTTCACTCAATACTGATATTTCACTATTTAATTGAGTGAGTATGAGTTCATCGTGTCTCATCAGAATTTTAATTAATTCTTTAGAGCAGTTGGTAAGAACGCCTTCCCATTCTCTTTTTAGACCCTCCGTCGCAAGTTCGAAAGCTGGGAATAATTTAGGCCTGAGGCCACGTGGAATCAGATTGTGTTTAAGATAATTTTCAAAAGTGCTCCTATTCCAGCTTGTTTTACTCTGTTTCATCAAAGCTATTTTTAAACTATATAAGTCATCTGACCAATTTGGGTCATTGGTAAACTGAGAATCAGGGTTCATATTGAAAACCGAGTCCATGTCTTTTTTAAGTTTATCTCTTCTGTTTTCTAGATCTTTCGTTAGACTAAATGTCGACATTATAATACAGGAGAGGTATTGGTTCCTTACAAGTAATTGATTCTATTGCCAATTAATCCTAACGATGGGGGGTGCTAGATACTGTGATAGGAAGCTGGTGGTTTACCAGTGAGATGCAAGAAAAGGGGGTTGTATCTGCACACACACTATTTGTTGATTCGTGATTGGAACAAAAAGCTCCAAAAATCGCCCCTATTAATTGTAGGTATGTACCATTAGTATTGGGGGTGCTACCAACTACAGCTAAGGTAAGTAGACAAGGGAAAGAGAAAGAGAAGGCTGTATTGTTGATGCACAGGAATAAGGGTGATCTAATTATCACCACATTCTCAAGAATTCATAAAATGTAACTTTTATTGTTGTCAAATTAAAATGGTGTGACAATAACAAACACACAAACTACGAGTATAGACGAAACATAGAGGTTAAAATCAAGACACATACAACATATACCACAAGTGCAAATGGAATAATAAATGTGATTAAAGATTAAAAAATGTGTCCGCGTATTGATTCTTATGTCCTATTATAAGATATTGCTCTTAATCTTACACCAGTCTGATAATCGTTGTCAGCAGTTGGTCACTATGTCTTTACATGACCATTTATTGATATAAATATATAATATCAGAACTGCTTCACTCGTATTTATTATGTTGACAGCTGACAGTATCCTTCAGACAGCAAGTATAATATATTGTATAGATATCAACGCTGTCTGTTCATTATTCTGTACGCAGAAGAGCCTTATTAGAAAAAAAGTACGATTTACTATATATCTATCAGTAGTTCAGTATTTTAATACATCCTTCTTAAACCTTCCAAAGGACGTTCATGAAAAAAGGCAAATTCAATTATTCTGCCTGAGAATTGGCACATAAACTACACCAATTGGTGCTTATGTGCTGATTATGGTTGTAAATAGTGCTAGTGAGATGCAGTGTAATAATGTGTCTCATAAGTTATATTAAATATACTTGTAACTTTAATGAGACTCTCTGTGATCATATGAAGCGACTATAACAGAGATCATGATGTTGCAGGTAATGGGAAAGAATATCTTCTTCAATCCTCAGTGTCAATATTATAAATATATAGCTATTTCTTATGTTAATTTAGCTATATCAGATGCTGATATCCCACTTGGGGAGAGCACCTAATTATAACAATAAATTTAATATATCTCAATTTGAGAGAAAATAGCTATATCCCCTTTTATTTATAAACAACCAGACGGTTATAGATTATAGTTTGTAGTTTACTGGCTTTCTTATTGCCTCTAAAGCAGGTTCAAATTGACACTGATACATTTAGTCTGTTGGCAATTGTTAAATTTGTATCATAAGTATCTCCTCATGACTAGCAGGTGGCCTCAAGGATTACATATGAAACATTGTAACATTCCCATGCACTTGTTTAATCCACAACACTGTTTGTCATTGCTTATTCACTAGCATAGATATATAACATGAATCTGCTTGAATAAAGACAGTAGGTGTCCGTGCATTCAATTATATCAGCACATCTACTAATTGCTTTGGCATCAATTATATTATCCATAAGCATTGGAAGGAATACAGGTCTCTATTATTTAGTGTTCCATCTGCCTGTTATATAATGATAAATATACAGCACATATATACTGTATTCAGGCATTTGCAGTCTTTTCATTGAGTTGTATCAGAACGTCTATTGATTAATCTTGCACTAATTGCATTGTCCATAGGCATTGGAAAGAATAAGGATCTCTGTCATTAGCTATTTCATCTCTCTGCTGTACAGTACATGTAGATGCTATCAGATTTTAACTCATAAACTAAATCAGAACTGGTTATACATTTGCATTTAGTACATGAGCAAGGGCATAGAGCACAAACGCGGACACACGCTGCCCACACGCGTGTTCCGCCGTTACTCTGACAGCTTCGTCAGGGCTGAACCAGAATGCCTCTCCTGGCATAATATTTAAGCTCTCAGCGTTATCCAATCAGTGTAGTCTAACTAGTCACATGTGCCTGCTAGCCTATCATTGTGCTGTATTAGCGGTCACATGATTGTTACAGCCAATCGCGGGATACTTGGATCTCCATGGTAACGGCTGGTGACAGCGCCGCATTCACGAACGCTGTTAATTAACAAAACCCCTTCCTCTGTATAGCAGTAATCATGCAAACTACTTCATGTGTTAAGTTGGAATAAAAGGGTAGGTTTTTAGCTGTCTCTAAAATCATTCATTAACCCTATTATGTAGCACGGAATATTAATCTTCTTGCAAAATGCTAAAGTAATCCTACTGGTATTATTATTGTTAGCATACATATTCCATGCCAGTATCGCCCTATACTGTGTGTAGTGTATAATCCTACATATACTATTGGTTTTCAATCATGGATTTAAACTTTGGCCGTCACATCATCCATACAGCCAATCACGGGGTACTTTGATCTCCATGGAGATTGATAGTAACCGGGCCACATTCACGGACGCTCTTAATTATCAAAACCCCTTCCTCTGTATAGTTATAATCATACTGGATTGTTTCATATACTACATTGAAACAAAAAGATGTATTTTTCAATGTCCCTAAATTCATTCATTCCCCCGATTATATAGCATAAATTATTGTTCATCTCACATAATGCATAGGCGATCCTACTGGTAATATTAATGTAGGCATACACATTCCGTGCCAGCATCGCCCTGTGTTCTGTGTGATGTATAATCCTACAGAATAACAGCATATATATACTGTTTATATTTGATCAAAGATTTGACTGATTTATATGTGTCAGATTATTCCAAGACATGGATTATTTTCTCCTGCTCTATTATCAGCTCTGTATATAAAGAATATGATCGTGTTATTGCATTTACAATACATTGTTAATATCAATTTTTTTCGGGTTTTTTTGCACTTTGATTTGGATCACTTATACAATTAATCGCTTTCACACATTGATTGCTGTGTTTTTTTTTCCCCTCCCCCCCATTCTTTTTTTTACAAACACATCAATAAAATATAATCAGGGGGTCTTAATATGTGCTGTATCCCCCAATATTCTCCTCACTCTATCTTCCTTCACTTTATGATACACCTTTCCATATGAATTTTATTTTCACTTATTCAGGGTCCCACAACCCAATTATTATATCACCTTTTCTTCATTTTATACTGGGTCTATATGTGACTATACCATGTTATAATTAAGAATATTGACTAGGTCCCTCATGAATCGACCATCTACAATCAATAACACATTTTTTCCATACACAATAAGGACCACATATTTAATTTACACTTATTGATATTAACAATGTATTGTAAATGCAATAACACGATCATATTCTTTATATACAGAGCTGATAATAGAGCAGGAGAAAATAATCCATGTCTTGGAATAATCTGACACATATAAATCAGTCAAATCTTTGATCAAATATAAACAGTATATATATGCTGTTATTCTGTAGGATTATACATCACACAGAACACAGGGCGATGCTGGCACGGAATGTGTATGCCTACATTAATATTACCAGTAGGATCGCCTATGCATTATGTGAGATGAACAATAATTTATGCTATATAATCGGGGGAATGAATGAATTTAGGGACATTGAAAAATACATCTTTTTGTTTCAATGTAGTATATGAAACAATCCAGTATGATTATAACTATACAGAGGAAGGGGTTTTGATAATTAAGAGCGTCCGTGAATGTGGCCCGGTTACTATCCGTCTCCATGGAGATCAAAGTACCCCGTGATTGGCTGTATGGATCATGTGACGGCCAAAGTTTAAATCCATGATTGAAAACCAATAGTATATGTAGGATTATACACTACACACAGTATAGGGCGATACTGGCATGGAATATGTATGCTAACAATAATAATACCAGTAGGATTACTTTAGCATTTTGCAAGAAGATTAATATTCCGTGCTACATAATAGGGTTAATGAATGATTTTAGAGACAGCTAAAAACCTACCCTTTTATTCCAACTTAACACATGAAGTAGTTTGCATGATTACTGCTATACAGAGGAAGGGGTTTTGTTAATTAACAGCGTTCGTGAATGCGGCGCTGTCACCAGCCGTTACCATGGAGATCCAAGTATCCCGCGATTGGCTGTAACAATCATGTGACCGCTAATACAGCACAATGATAGGCTAGCAGGCACATGTGACTAGTTAGACTACACTGATTGGATAACGCTAAGAGCTTAAATATTATGCCAGGAGAGGCATTCTGGCTCAGCCCTGACGAAGCTGTCAGAGTAACGGCGGAACACGCGTGTGGGCAGCGTGTGTCCGCGTTTGTGCTCTATGCCCTTGCTCATGTACTAAATGCAAATGTATAATCAGTTCTGATTTAGTTTATGAGTTAAAATCTGATAGCATCTACATGTACTGTACAGCAGAGAGATGAAATAGCTAATGACAGAGATCCTTATTCCTTCCAATGCCTATGGACAATGCAATTAGTGCAAGATTAATCAATAGACGTTCTGATACAACTCAATGAAAAGACTGCAAATGCCTGAATACAGTATATATGTGCTGTATATTTATCATTATATAACAGGCAGATGGAACACTAAATAATAGAGACCTGTATTCCTTCCAATGCTTATGGATAATATAATTGATGCCAAAGCAATTAGTAGATGTGCTGATATAATTGAATGCACGGACACCTACTGTCTTTATTCAAGCAGATTCATGTTATATAATCTATGCTAGTGAATAAGCAATGACAAACAGTGTTGTGGATTAAACAAGTGCATGGGAATGTTACAATGTTTCATATGTAATCCTTGAGGCCACCTGCTAGTCATGAGGAGATACTTATGATACAAATTTAACAATTGCCAACAGACTAAATGTATCAGTGTCAATTTGAACCTGCTTTAGAGGCAATAAGAAAGCCAGTAAACTACAAACTATAATCTATAACCGTCTGGTTGTTTATAAATAAAAGGGGATATAGCTATTTTCTCTCAAATTGAGATATATTAAATTTATTGTTATAATTAGGTGCTCTCCCCAAGTGGGATATCAGCATCTGATATAGCTAAATTAACATAAGAAATAGCTATATATTTATAATATTGACACTGAGGATTGAAGAAGATATTCTTTCCCATTACCTGCAATCAACATCATGATCTCTGTTATAGTCGCTTCATATGATCACAGAGAGTCTCCTTAAAGTTACAAGTATATTTAATATAACTTATGAGACACATTATTACACTGCATCTCACTAGCACTATTTACAACCATAATCAGCACATAAGCACCAATTGGTGTAGTTTATGTGCCAATTCTCAGGCAGAATAATTGAATTTGCCCTTTTTCATGAACGTCCTTTGGAAGGTTTAAGAAGGATGTATTAAAATACTGAACTACTGATAGATATAGTAAATCGTACTTTTTTTTCTAATAAGGCTCTTCTGCGTACAGAATAATGAACAGACAGCGTTGATATCTATACAATATATTATACTTGCTGTCTGAAGGATACTGTCAGCTGTCAACATAATAAATACGAGTGAAGCAGTTCTGATATTATATATTTATATCAATAAATGGTCATGTAAAGACATAGTGACCAACTGCTGACAACGATTATCAGACTGGTGTAAGATTAAGAGCAATATCTTATAATAGGACATAAGAATCAATACGCGGACACATTTTTTAATCTTTAATCACATTTATTATTCCATTTGCACTTGTGGTATATGTTGTATGTGTCTTGATTTTAACCTCTATGTTTCGTCTATACTCGTAGTTTGTGTGTTTGTTATTGTCACACCATTTTAATTTGACAACAATAAAAGTTAAATTTTATTAATTCTTGAGAATGTGGTGATAATTAGATCACCCTTATTCCTGTGCATCAACAATACAGCCTTCTCTTTCTCTTTCCCTTGTCTACACACCAATACATAACAATAATTCCTAAAGGGTGTTAACTGTACGAAGTCGATTTGTATTTCCTGAAAAGATCCGTCTGTAGGAGGGATATGGGATGGCTCTGTTGGTATTGCTTTACCAATATTCTTCCTCAAGCAATCAAGACAGGTCATTGCTCTCTTACCTGCATGAGAATAGAATCCTGGCGCACACCAGTAGGCTCTCATCAGCCTGCACATACCCTCTTTGCCTAGATGAGTCAGACCGTGTGCCATCTCAGCTAGACTTGGAAGGTATGCTCTGGGGGCTACTGGCTTACCGTGTCCACCTGTCCACAGTCCTGAGGACTCCTGGCCATACCCCTTTGTCCTCCAGACTGCCTATTCCTGTAGAGAACACAAATTTTTCATTTTAATTTACTATCGTGTGTTAGCAATGTAGAGTACCATGAGCATAACTCAAAAAAGAAAAAGAAAAAATAAACATCTCTAGAGGAGAGAAAGAAGAAAATGAAAAAGAAAATGTCAGGTTTGCCATTCACCAACAGGCATATCAGTGTCTATACAAAATTTTCCTTCACCAGTATTCCCATTCTCCACCCTTTGTGCATGACAAGGCACACTGCAGTAATACTGGTGTTATCGTGCTTTTGAGATATACTGGGTTTGGGCAGAACTCTGAAGGACCTAGGCATGTGGAGTTTGAACTGTACTTGGGTCCATGTATTGTACCACCCTGTGTGAATGCAAAAGATGAAGAGGAAACTGTAGAGAAACAGAATAGAGGTTGGTGACAGATGAGTTTGTAGAGGTGAAGATTTTATAAAAATTTGACAACTGGATTGGGCACTACGGGGAAGTGATTCTCTACTTGGTCTACTCCCCTTAAAAAATTTCTGTGTTTGTCATATCGCTATTGGGACTATCCCAGCCATCAATCCAGTGTCCTGTCCATCCTAAGTTAATAGGGAACCCGGTATCTGTGAGATAATTTCCTCTACCTGTGATGGATATGCATCTAGAACAGTAGAATGCGACATTAGTCTTCGTGGGTGTCTAACATACTTTGTACTTCCTGAGCGGGAGCACAGTATATGTATATCATGTCTAACAAAATTAAGTTAATCAGGGGCCATTTTTGCTAGGAAAAAGAAGCAAAAGTTTAGAGGCCCCATCTTAACCCCAGCAAGTTTTGTCAAAGGGTAATGTTGCATTTATTTTGTTCTTCCCATTAGCCGAATCTGTGTTTTCTATATGGCTTATGATTCCTTACTATATGTCCCTTAGTACCGTCTATGTGTTTAATAATGTGGCTTGTGTTTTCTGTCTAGGGGATCTCTATTGACTATGTGTCCTACTACTCCTACAATCTCTGGCAAAATGCCCTTCCTTCTTACAAGTGTAACATACTATTGACCGTTAGGGATCTGGGGTTTGGACTGATGGGTCTTTCCTGTATGTGCCAGTATACTTACCGTCCTCAACCTCTCCACCTGTTGTTCTCTGTGCCTAGCACTATTCTTGTGATGTTCAATAGCACACTTATCTATGATTAGCTACTGTGACCCCTTTCCAATTTTGCAAAGAAGTCTGCACCCTGACACTCAATGCCTTATTGAGCCCGTCCATTTGCACAAAGACAGCCACTTCCCATTTGCCGAATTAGTGTTTACCAGTGATCTTATCCAGATGGAGTTTTCTATTACTGCAAGAGACAAAAAAAAAGTTTAACAAGCTTCTAGGTCATGCGAAGTATTCATTCAATCCTTCTCATCCCGTATTAAGGGTCTGTACATGGTCCAACAAACACCTCCAAGCTCATCTTGACTAGGGGCACTACCAGGAATTAATACTTCCTATATGGTAACTGAAATAAATACCCGGGGGTTACCTTGTTTCTGTCCGCTTTCCTACTGGCAAATACTAATGTGCGGACAGGTTTCTCTCTATTTCTGACGTTACTTTCTTGATTTTTTTGTTTTATTTTTGGGTTTTACTATACATGTACACGAATGATACCATACTAAACTGTTCCACTGGTCTCAGCCACTTCCCCCACAGGCTACTGCTCTTCTTTTACCGGTTGGATAGTCCTCTGGGTGCATGAGAAATGTCTGAAAACAATCAGGTCACCTTCTCCTCCTAAATAAAACATTCTTTAGTACATATATAGGTTACAGCCATATTTTTCATATTTTTATTATTTTCTATAGTTTGTATGCTGGCCGTAACTGCTTCCACATCTACATATGGCGGTGTACTTGCATTCTCTTTTTTTTTTCTACTTGTTTGTTGTTGCTACAAGTTCAAACAGTTCTTATATTTCCATTCTCGTCTTATATGACTTTGGTTAGACATACCACCTGCAATACCTTAGGATCAAACTCACCAACCCCTCTTGCTGTCACAGGTTTAAACACTTTGTATGTCTGACCCTTTGTTTTCTGGATTTTATGAGACAAATTCTTATCCTTAAGTTCTGCAATACCTCTGGTTCAAAGCTGCCCACCTTAGGGAATGGTGCCCTATCTTTGTCAGTCATATGTAACCATTCATTGCAAAAAGCCTCCGTGTGTGATCCATATTTTTCACACATAATAAACCTTGCTGACCCTCTCGGTCATCTACCAAACGCCCACTGCTTGTGCAATTGGATCCCATCGCGGACTTTTTGCCAATAAACGCAATCCCCAATGCCCACCGCAGATAGACGGTGAAAGACACCTAGCGCTTTCACTCGCTCCTTCTCCGCTGAGTACCACGACTCACTCCAACAGTGAACACCGCGTACCCAGTGAGGCCCTATTGGTTTCTATTTACTGGAAGTGTTAGGAGTGACTTACCTTTTCCAGTAAATATCCGCCGCTGGAGATTTTCCTGAGAGAGACCAGCGAAAACTCCCTATACACTTATATACAAATCACGCTTGCGTATGCTCTACACAGCGCTAATGATACCGCGATTTTACGCAAAAGCTCGTAAAAGGGTTATCAAGTTGCGCTATGTACCGCACCCACAAACGCACGGTCCAATCACATAGCGTATAGGTACTTGTTACCCAGTGCCGTTTCTAGCGGCGAGCGTGCCGTGCAACTGCACGGGGTGCCCGCCGCGGCACTTTGCAGGTCCTTTTCCCCCTCCTCCCCCTTACCGAGTACTCCTGTTGGGGGGGGTGGAGTTTCACGCAATGATGCGATTGCGTTGTGACGTCACGACGCAATCGCGTCATTCCGCGAAACTCCGCCCCCCGAACAGGAGTACCAATGACAAGAGGAGGGGGAGCCAGCTGGAAGGAGGAGGCAGCTGGTGCGGGCCGAAGAGCGGGAAGAGCCTCTTCATACTGTATGTAAGTATTCTCTCTCCCCCCCCCTCCCTCTCCCCCCACTTGACACTTGCCTGCCATACTGTGTAAAATGGGGACACTTGCCTGCCATACTGTGCAAAATGGGGACACTTGCCTGCAATACTGTGTAAAATGGGGACACTTGCCTGCAATACTGTGTTAAATGGGGACTCTTGCCTGCAATACTGTGTAAAATGGGGACACTTGCCTGCAATACTGTGTAAAATGGGGACACTTGCCTGCAATACTGTGTAAAATGGGGACACTTGCCTGCAATACTGTGTAAAATGGGGACACTTGCCTGCAATACTGTGTAAAATGGGGAAACTTGCCTGCCGTACTGTGTAAAATGGGGACTCTTGCCTGCCGTAATGTGTAAAATGGGGACTCTTTCCTGCCGTACTGTATAAAATGGGGACACGTGCCGGCTGTAATGTGTAAAATAGGGACTCTTGCCTGCCGTACTGTGTAAAATGGGGACACTTGCCTGCCGTACTGTGTAAAATGGGGACACTTGCCTGCCGTACTGTGTAAAATGGGGACACTTGCCTGCCGTACTGTGTAAAATGGGGACACTTGCCTGCCGTACTGTGTAAAATGGGGACACTTGCCTGCCGTACTGTGTAAAATGGGGACACGTGCCTGCCATACTGTGTAAAATGGGGACACTTGCCTGCCGCAATGTGTAAAATGGGGACACTTGCCTGCCGCAATGTGTAAAATGGGGACACGTGCCTGCCGCAATGTGTAAAATGGGGACACGTGCCTGCCGCAATGTGTAAAATGGGGACACGTGCCTGCCGCAATGTGTAAAATGGGGACACGTGCCTGCCACAATGTGTAAAATGGAGACTTTTTTTTTCCTGTGGTGGCCGTGATGATGAGATCAGATGAAGCCACGCCCATTTTAATGAGGCCACACACCCTTGCCGGGAGCGCGCGCGCCTTCGGTGCGTGCTTGCTTTTCCTATCTATGGGGGGGGGGCGCATCAATATATTTTTTTATGTCAATGGGGGGGGCGCATTTTGAAATCTTGCACTGGGAGCCAAATTGGCTAGAAACAGCCCTGTTGTTACCTATCTGCCGTACGACCACGGGTCGATGTACAAACTGCGACCCTCAGCTCGGAGCGTAACAAAAAAACCTTTTTACTTCAATACTACACAATGCACAATTCCCTATTACGCTCCTCTGCAAATCTCCTCACGATTTGCATATTTCAATCTATATTAACGTGAATCAGCCGCCTCACGCCACCAAGCCTCCACTTACTTGGTGTACCACGGCACCCGATTTCCGGGGTTCAAATCCACTCACTCCTACGTTCGCTCACTCAAATACACTTTGTTTTTCTGTACAGAAAATTTTAATTCATTCAGATAGGCAGCTTCACCCCAGAGGCAATACAGTTTAAACAAAAGTTTTATACTAATCTGCTTTAGAAACCGAGTAGTTTTGTGCTATCGTAGCATGGCTACTGTCCCACCTTTGAACTAAACGACACTATTGTGTAATTTGTATTTAGCGCCCACACTCTTACGCACTTTGCGTAAACACGCGACCGTGCGTGTCTCTTACGCTGCATGCGCAGTCCTGTACTTTGTCCGAGACACGTGTACAAAACCCTGCGTCCGCAATAAAATAAATCACACAGCTCTATAATTGTGAACAATACTAATTACTATTGCCCACTAGACACAACTTGTTCTGTATAAACTTTTATGCAGACCTGTGTTTGTGTCTTTACACTTCCTTCCTTAAAATACTGTTATTTCAAATTTACCTATATAGCAACAAATGTATCCTATTTCACACAGATCTATAATGACTGCAATAATCTATAATTTAAATGATATGATTCAGATTGGATAACTATCTTGCAGAACATACACTGATATAAATATACACATAATTATAATAATATTATATATATGTATAATTCACTAGCCTTCTATGATACACCTTACCTCTTATTTGCATATCAAAGCTATGTGCTTTTGCCTGCCTGTAAAAGTGTTTGAACCAGTTAATTAGCATTTTAATGCCTATCTTATAGCAAACAGAGAATTAACTAAATCCTGGGAAAGAAGAAGAAAGATAAAAAAAGTATTTGATGTGACCAAGGAAACTGATTGTTCTGAGCAGACTGAAAATCAGCTATTTAGAAAGTGACCTTCCTAAAATGGCCACTGCTCCTCCCCCTTCCACATCCATGAGGTTTACACAAAATGGTGGACAGGCCATGTGGTTAGTCCAAAATGGAGGACAGACCATGCGGCTTCCTTTGTCACAAAGAAATCACATATTATACAAGCACCAGAAGTTATTTTAGGCCTGAGTTAAAAAAAACTATATCAAGGCTATGCAGCAACTTTTAAATGTACTTTTAAACCTACTTAACAGATAAACAATCCAATCTGAATCAAACACAATTTGACTTATTTGAACTTTGTTTTGCAACAATAAAAATACATTTTAGCATCTTACATATTATGAGAAACGCATTGTCCCTTGAAATTTCATATCATTGGCTTACTGATATCACAACAATACACGTGGATGTTATTCATCAGCGTCGCGATGCGTCCATCGGAGCCGGTCGATCACAGCCGCGTTTGTAATGTACAGTGCATCATTAAGACCATGATATCCCGTAAGAGCCCTCATCTGTAAATGCCAAATTGCTTTCTCACAAATATTTAAAATGCCCGCTCTACTATATATTGTAAACACCTGCACCTCTTATTACCATGTGCCATGAATGTGCACTATACATAGCAAAACACTGCATCCCATAAGAGAAAACAATACACCCACACATTATCTGAGTTCCAAAGCTCATTGATGTATATATATAAAAGGATATGGATTCAAAATATATTACAATGTACAGTATACACATAGTTACATGGATACAATAGCACAGTAATCAGTTAATACAAAATACATACAGTTACAGGCCAGCATACAATACCATTCCCTCAATGCATCTTATCTCTCTCTCTCTCTCTGTAAAATCATGCAGGAACTGGTCTGCCAGCAACTCCATCATCCTCTGAGACAAAACAGCAACTGGCTTCCTGTGTGATCAGCAATGTGTTATCTAGTTTGGGGGAGGGGACTTTCTCATTCATGATGAGTCACTAGTCTATTCATGTGCTGAACAGGTTCAGCCTTGGGGACGTCTAAAGGGGCTGGCTGAGCTTCCTGTTCACTACCTGTTTGGAATATCTATTGTTCTAATAAAAGTGATTTTAGCTTTTATACATTTAATCATAATTATTTGTTGCAATGTCCTACAACTTAATAACAAATATCAAATGAATCTACACATTAATCTGCTTGCTTTAATACCAAATATGACAGGTGTATCTGGTTTTGTTCAAATAATACACATACATGACATTACTTCATTATATAATTTTAAATCATCATGATGTCTGACGCTTGATATTATTATAATTATGTACTGTATGAAATAAGTGTCGAATCCATCTCTGTGGCATGTCCATGTAAATGCGTGTGTTACCATATATTGCTGTGCTCGCTGCGCGTATTTGTAAGTATAGCGACTCATAATGTGTGTAGTTTGTATGTTCTTTTTATGTAATATTTTTGACTTCGACAGCCTTTACTGTTTAACCTTGCTATTGATCCTTTACTATGTACAGTATGTTAGAAGCTGATGAGACTTTTAAAGGTATATCTGTGCAGAGCCGTCTTAACAGCAGTGTAGGCCCCTGGGCACAGCAATGCACTGGGGCCCCTACCCACCCATCAGCGGTAGGGGTGGGGGGTGCTATCAGTGGCAGCTTTGATGTCCCGCGGGTGGTAGAGGGTATTCTATCTTCCGCACAGCATTAAGGACCTGGAGAAATTATTTTTGCTAATTAATTACTCCTTTACTGCACAGATGGGGTGGGAGGGAGAACACTAAACTGTAGAAGGGGACATTGTGCTGAATGCAGGGGCCCTGGTACATGACTTCCAGGGTAGTAGGGGGTGTTTAATACACAGGGGAGGGGTCGATAGTAGAGTGGGCTTAATATTCATAATTTTCTGGTGGGAGGGCAGCTTGCTTGACTGCAGATATCTCCAGTTCCTGGAAATAGATTTCTTAGCTTTAATGGGATAAAAAAAACTAGAGAGTCCCCCCTTTCAGCGGGTACTGGGTACTTGGGGATCAGACTTCAGGAGCCAGAGCAATCCACCAACAAAAATATAAAACTGCATATTAGGAGTGTGGAGCTGGCGCAGGGATCAGCTGCTGGAAGGCTGATATCTCTGGTTCTGGGCATAGTAGAGACAAGCTGCCAGTGTTCACTGAAAGGGGAGAGTCACAGCTTTTGGATTATACCCTCAGAAAAACTCTAAGTCAGACAGAACCAGAGATATCTGTCTGGTAAGAGCAATTAACAGGCTTGGATGGGGACCACTGCTTTGAAGTCGGATATCTCCGGTTCCCCAGAGCCGATTTTCAAAAATCTGGTACCCCTGGAAAGAGGGGACCCTCAGCTATCAGCCTAGGGCCCTTTTACTCCTGGGGCCCTTGGGCAAGAGCCCATTGAGCCCATACAAAAAGACGGCCCTGTATCTGTGGGGTCTAAGGTGGTTAAATTAATAGTCTTCGCAGATTATGTACTTCTTTACATATCCAACCCATTTGAGTCCTTATCTTCGAAATATTGAAACAACTTTGAGGAAGTGTCAGGATTTGCAGTAAATTTGCCAAAGTCTGTGGCTGTTCCCTTAGGGCAGTGATTTTCAACCTTTTTCAACTCGCGGCACACCAAACAATATTTTTAAATTGCTGAGGCACACCACCAGTCCTCCACAGGGAAAAAAGCACATAGTGGCCCCCACGGTAATAAAAGAAACACACGGGCACTCACAGTAATAAAATAAATACATTTGCCACCAGAGAAAACCCCCACACACATTTGGCCCTCACAGTAATAAAACAAACATTTGCCCCCTCAGAATAAAAAAAACAAACATTTGTCCCCTCACAAATAAAAGCAAACATTTGCCCCCTCAGCAATAGAAACAAACATTTGCCTCCTCAAGAACAAAAAACACACACACTATCCCCCATAGTATTAAAACACACATTTGCTCCCAAAATAAAAATAAATAAAATACAGTACATTGGTCGCTACCTGCTGGTAGAAGAGAAAGGAGCTCAGGTCCCTCATCGGCTGGAGTGAAACTCACAGTGCAGATCTGTGAGCGGTAGACAGGCATGCAGGCAGACTAGCTGCCTGGCTGGTTAGCTGGCGAGTGGGGCCGGTTTGTGGGCTGGATGGCAGACGGACGTATGGGCTGGCTGGCGGGCGGGCATGCTGCCAGCCATGGTATGTAGCGCGTGTGACATGTGATGCCATGCAGCCGCGTCACTATAGGTCACGGCTCAGGCACTCCCAGAAGAGCCTAGCGCTGCTGCGTGTTCGCTGCCCAGGTCCACAGTTAGTGAAGGGGACTCTGACTCTGCGGCACACTTGTCAACCAGCCGCGGCACACTAGTGTGCCGCGGCACATGGGTTGAAAAACGCTGCCTTAGGGAATACAACCTGGCCACCTTAAGTAACTGACATCACTCCTCTGAAATGGGCTAAAGATAGTTTCACCTATCTAGGAGTCAAGGGCCCTCATTCCGAGTTGATCGCTCGCTAGCTGCTTTTAGCAGCAGTGCACACGCTAAGCCGCCGCCCTCTGGGAGTGTATCTTAGCTTAGCAGAAGTGCGAACGAAAGGTTAGCAAAACTGCTCGTAAAAATTTTCATGCAGTTTCTGAACAGCTCCAGACCTACTCCTACCTTGCGATCACCTCAGTCAGTTTAGTCCCTGCTTTGACGTCACAAACACACCCTGCGTTCGGCCAGCCACTCCCCCGTTTCCCCAGCCACTCCTGCGTTTTTACCTGTCACGCCTGCGTTTTTTAGCACACTCCCTGAAAACGGCAAGTTACCACCCAGAAACACCCACTTCCTGTCAATTACACCGATCAACACAGCGACAGAAAAGCGTCGCTCGACCTTCTGTAAAACTGCATAGTTGTGTGTGAAAGTACTTCGCGCGTGCGTACTGCGGCCCGTACGCATGCGCAGAAATGCCGCTTTTTCACCTAATCGCCGCGCTGCGACCAAAAGCAGCTAGCGATCAACTCGGAATGAGGGCCAAGATTCCTCGTTGGTTGTCTAATTTGTATACATTTAACCACACACCCATCATTAAGCAAATATCAGATGAACTTGAGAGCTGGAAAAACCTGCCCTTATCACACCTAGGATGTAAAAACCTAACAAAAATGATTTCTTTTCCGAGATTAATGTATCTTATTCAGGCCCGGGTATGGGTCGTTGGATCGACATAACTTAGGTCGACCACTATTCGTCAACATGCATTAGGTCGACATGGTCATTAGGTCAACATGTACTAGGTTGACATAACTTTTTTTTACTTGTTTTGGTGTCATTTTCTTCGTAAAGTGACGGGGAACCCCAATTCACTCGCCATGCTTCGGGCAAGGTTCCTCGCTCCACTACCACTGCACTTGGCACAGGTTACCGTTCCCAATTGTATTCCACGTGGATCGTAAAGTATGAAAAAGTTAACTTTTTAAAAAATTTTTTTTTAAAAAGTAATGTCGACCTTTTGAACTGTCGACCTAGTACATGTCGACCTAATGACCATGTCTAGCTAATGACCCTGTCGACCTAATGCATGTCGACCAATAGCGGTCGACCTAATGACTGTCGACCTAAGTGATGTTGACCTAATGACCGTATCCCTTCAGGCCCTTCCTCTACTTATTACACTGATGTGCAGTATCTTTACAAACTGTTTAGGGGGTAATTCCAAGTTGATCGCAGCAGGAAATTTTTTAGCAGTTGGGCAAAACCATGGGGGTCATTCCGAGTTGTTCGCTCATTATTTTTTTCTCGCAACGGAGCGAATAGTCGCTAATGCGCATGCGCAATGTCCGCAGTGCGACTGCGCCAAGTAAATTTGCTATGCAGTTAGGAATTTTACTCACGGCATTACGAGGTTTTTTCTTCGTTCTGGTGATCGTAATGTGATTGACAGGAAGTGGGTGTTTCTGGGCGGAAACTGGCCGTTTTATGGGTGTGTGCGAAAAAACGCTACCGTTTCTGGGAAAAACGCGGGAGTGGCTGGAGAAACGGAGGAGTGTCTGGGCGAACGCTGGGTGTGTTTGTGACGTCAAACCAGGAACGACAAGCACTGGACTGATCGCAGATGCCGAGTAAGTGTGGAGCTACTCAGAAACTGCTAAGAAGTGTCTATTCGCAATTCTGCTAATCTTTCGTTCGCAATTTTAATATGCTAAGATTCACTCCCAGTAGGCGGCGGCTTAGCGTGTGCAAAGCTGCTAAAAGCAGCTTGCGAGCCAACAACTCGGAATGACCCTCCATGTGCACTGCAGCTGTGGCAGATATAACATTTGCAGAGAGAGTTAGATTTGGGTGGGTTATTTTATTTCTGTGCAGGGTAAATACTGGCTGCTTTATTTTTACACTGCAAATTAGATTGCAGATTGAACACACCACACCCAAATCTAACTCTCTCTGCACATGTTACATCTGCCCCACCTGCAGTGCACATGGTTTTGCCCAATTGCTAACAGAATTCCTGCTGCGATCAACTTAGAATTACCCCCTAGACGCTTTATTTGGCATGTTAAAAGGCACAAAATGAGCTTGATAAAGCTGCAGCAGTCGAGGGAGAATGGAGGGGTAGGCTTTCCTGACATACAGCACTGTAATATGGCTGCAATGTTTAGATATATTTCTGATTGGGTCTCTGGACTTGACAACTACGCCAATACCACCCTGGAGAGAGAGTGATTGGTGGGAGGCAGTTTGATTTCTTTTCTTCGTCTCCACGACCAGGAAGCTCCCATACACATACAGGATAAAATCCCTTACTATGGAATACAAAAAGTACGTGGCACTGGGTCAGACATAAAGCGGGACTACAGTCTCATAAATCATTATTTCTTCCATTTATAGGAAATCCTGACTTCCAGAATGGCCAGGCCACGTATCCGTTCACGATATGGGGGGTGTCACTAATTTGGGTTGCCTGGTTGATAGGAATGCACATCGGGCCAGTGGCGGAACAAGCAAGCGGTGGGCCCAGGTGCGACAAAATGCTTTGGGCCCCCCCCATCCAAGTCCACCCCGGGGGCAGTGCGCGCCGTAGGCGCGCGCAAAAATACATAGTGGCGTGGCTTCGTGGGGAAGGGGTGTGGCCACAAAATAATACCAACACAGTAGTCTCCATTATTCAAATTACGCCGCACAGTAGCACCACTACACCAGGTAGAGACCCTTTTACACCTTACAGCGAACAGATTCCTCTTTTTACACATTACAGCAGACAGCGTGCCCTTTTTACACATAACGGCAGACAGCGTGCCCTTTTTACACATAACGGCAGACCGCGTGCCCTTGTTACACATTACGGCAGACAGCGTGCCCTTTTTACACATTACGGTAGACAGCGTGCCCTTGTTACACATTACGGCAGACAGCGTGCCCTTGTTACACATTACGGCAGACAGCGTCCCCATTTTTACACATTACGGCAGGCAGATTCCTCCTTTTTACACATAGCAGCAGGCAGATTCCCCATTTTTACACATAGCGTCAGGCAGCCCCCCTTTTTTACACATTACGGCAGGCAGATTCCCCATTTTTACACATAGCGTCGGGCAGATTACCCCTTTTTACACATAACGGCAGACCGCGTGCCCTTGTTACACATTACGGCAGACAGCGTGCCCTTTTTACACATTACGGCAGACAGCGTCCCCATTTTTACACATTACGGCAGGCAGATTCCCCTTTTTACACATAGTGGCAGGCAGTCCCCCCTTTTTACACATTGCGGCAGGCAGTCCCCCCTTTTTACACAGTGCGGCAGGCAGTCCCCCCTTTTTACACATTGCGGCAGGCAGTCCCCCCTTTTTACACATTGCGGCAGGCAGTCCCCCCTTTTTACACATTGCGGCAGGTAGTCCCCCCTTTTTACACATTGCGGCAGGCAGTCCCCCCTTTTTACACAGTGCGGCAGGCAGTCCCCCCTTTTTACACATTGCGGCAGGTAGTCCCCCCTTTTTACACATTGCGGCAGGCAGGCACAAGAAAGAAAGAAGGAAAGAAAAAGAAAGAAAGAAAGAAAGAAAGAAAGAAAGAAAGAAAGAAAGAAAGAAAGAAAGAAGAATTATACTTACCCTCAGGCTCCTCGGTGCAGCTGCGTCAGACGACGATTCCCGGGCAGTAGAGAATGAGGAGGAGGGAGCCGGAGGACGGAGCCGCAGCAGCGCTTTGTTACTGGTGGAGGCGCTGCTGCCCCTCTGCTTCCCTATAGGCTGTTCTCGGAAGACAGCCTATAGGGAAGCAGAGGAGCAGCAGCAGCAGCGCCTCCACCAGTAACAAAGCGCTGCTGCGGCTCCGTCCTCCGGCTCCCTCCTCCTTCCCCCGTCTGTACCGCTGCTCAGCTCCTATCTCCGGGCGGCTGTGCGCTGCGGGCAGCGGTTGCCTGCAGCGCACAGCGGCATGTAATGAGTCAGTTTGACTCATTACATGCTTGGGCCCCTGGACAGAGGCGGGCCCCAGTGCAGTGCACTGCCTGCACTGCCGGTAGTTCCGCCTCTGCATCGGGCCCTGACATTCACTGGGGCTGTAGAGAAATACAGCACTTTGGCAGGATATCCCCTGGCCTTCCTGCAAGCCAAACGTTACGTCAAATCGGTAGTGTGGCTGTTTTCAGGAAAGGATTAGGAGAACCCGGTAGATAATCTTTTAACTAAACCTCCTATACTGAAAACAGGATTTTAATACATACCGGATAATCCTTTTCTCCTAGCCCGTAGAGGATGCTGTGGTCCACTTCATGACCATGGGGTATAGACGGTTCCGCAGGAGCCATGGGCACTTTAAGACTTTTCAAAGGGTGTGAACTGGCTCCTCCCTCTATGCCCCTCCTCCAGACCTCAGTTATAGGAACTGTGCCCAGGGAGACGGACATTTCGAGGAAATGATTTACTTTTATACTAATGGTGAGATTCATACCAGCTCACACCGCAACTTGTCCATGCCGCACAGCATGGCATTCAACATAACACATGCCAACAGGCATGAACCAATTACAGCAACATGCTGAAAACTAATATAACACAACTTGTGTAACTCTAATAAACAAAACTGCAGGTAAAGTACGCACTGGGACGGGCGCCCAGCATCCTCTACGGACTAGGAGAAAAGGATTTACCGGTAGGTATTAAAATCCTGTTTTCTCATACTTCCTAGAGGATGCTGGGGTCCACTTCATGACCATGGGGTTTATACCAAAGCTCCAGTACGAGCGGGAGAGTGCGGATGGCCCTGCAGCACCGATTGACCGAACTTGAGGTCCTCATCGGCCAAGGTGTCAAACTTGTAGAACTTTGCAAATGTTTTGACCCTGACCAAGTAGCTGCTCGGCAAAGTTGTAACGCCGAGACCCCCCGGGCAGCAGCCCAGGATAAGCCCACCTTCCTAGTAGAATGGGCCTTCACCGACGAAGGTAACGGCAATCCAGCCGTAGAATGAGCCTGCTGAATCGTACCTCTGATCCAGCGCGGAATAGTCTGCTTGGAAGCAGGACACCCAATCTTGTTGGGAGCATACAGAACAAACAGAGCCTCTGTTTTCCGTATCCGTGCTGTTCTAGCTACATAGATCTTCAAAGCCCTAACCACATCCAGAGACTTTGACTCAGTGAACGTGTCAGTAGCCACTGGCACCACAATAGGTTGGTTTATGTGGAAAGACGGAACCACCTTTGGAAGAAAATGTTGACGAGTTCTCAACTCTGCCCTATCTTCATGGAAGATCAGGTAAGTGCTCTTGTGAGACAAGGCCCCCAACTCCGACACCCGCCTTGTGGATGCCAAGGCCAAAAGCATCACCACTTTCCAAGTGAGAAACTTCAACTCTATCTCCTGTAGAGGTTCAAACCAATGTGATTGAAGGAACTGCAACACCACATTAAGGTCCCATGGTGCCACTGGAGGCACAAATAGAGGCAGGATGTGCAGAACACCCTTCATGAAGGTCTGAACTTCTGGAGGAGAGGCCAATTGTTTTTGGAAGAAAACCGATAAGGCTGAAATCTGGATCTTGATTGACCCCAATCTAAGGCCCGCATCCACACCAGCCTGCAGAAAATGGAGAAAACGTCCCAATTGAAACTCTTCCGTAGGAGCCTTCTTGGATTCACACCAAGACACATATTTTCTCCAAATACGGTGGTAATGAGTAGACGTTACTCCTTTCCTGGCCTGAATAAGCGTGGGGATGAGTGCCGTGGGAATACCCTTTCGGGCTAGGATCCGGCGCTCAACAGCCATGCCGTCAAACGTAGTCGCGGTAAGTCTTGATACATGCACGGCCCCTGCTGCAGCAGGTCCTCATGAAGAGTAAGAGGCCGAGGATCTTCTATGAGCAACTCCTGAAGATCTGGGCACCAAGCCCTCCTTGGCCAGTCTGGGACAATGAAGATTGCTCGAACTCTTGTTCTTATTATCCTGAGAACTTTTGGGATCAGCGGAAGTGGAGGGAAGACATACACTGACCGGAATACCCACTGGGCCACCAGTGCATCCACTGCTATTGCTTGAGGGTCTCTCGACCTGGAACAATATCTCTGAAGCTTCTTGTTGAGACGAGATGCCATCATGTCTACTTGAGGAACTCCCCAGAGACTTGTCACCGCTGCGAAGACTTCTTGGTGGAGGCCCCACTCTCCTGGATGGAGATCGTGTCTGCTGAGGAAGTCTGCTTCCCAGTTGTCTACTCCCGGAATGAAAATCGCAGACAGAGCCTTTACATGTCTTTCTGCCCAGAGGAGGATCTTTGTCACCTCTGCCATTGCCGCTCTGCTTTTCGTTCCGCCCTGCCTGTTTATGTACGCGACTGCTATTACATTGTCTGACTGGATCTGCACAGGATGATCTTGAAAAAGACGTACCGCTTGTCGAAGGCCGTTGTAAATGGCTCTCAATTCCAGCACGTTTATGTGAAGGCATGCCTCCTGACTTGACCATTTTCCTTGGAAGCTTTCCCCCTGAGTGACAGCTCCCCAGCCTCGGAGACTTGCATCCATGGTTACCAGAAGCCAGTCCTAAATCTCGAACCTGCGTCCCTCTAGTAGGTGAGAACGGTGTAGCCACCACAGGAGCGAAATCCTGGCTTTGGAGGACAGGATTATCTTTCGGTGCATGTGTAGGTGGGAACCCGACCACTTGTCCAACAGGTCCCACTGAAATATTCTGGCATGGAACCTGCCAAAACTGTATGGCTTCGTAGGCCACCACCATTTTCCCCAACAACCGAATGCACTGATGGATCGACACACTTGTTGGCTTTAGTATCTGTTTTACCATTTTCTGGATTTCCAGAGCCTTTTCCCCCCGGAAGAAATACTCTCTGAACTTCTGTGTCCAGGATCATCCCGAGAAAAGACAATCTTGTCATCGGTTCCAATTGTGACTTTGGAAAATTTATGATCCAACAGTGTTTTTGGAGTATGGACAGGGAGAGTGTGATGTTCTGTAGCAACTGCTCCCTGGATCTCGCATTTATCAGGAGATCGTCCAGATAAGGCATTATATTGACTCCTTTTTGACAAGGAGGACCATCATCTCCGCCATCACCTTGGTGAATACCCTCGGCGCCGTGGAGAGACCGAAAGGCAACGTCTGGAATTGGTAATGGCAATCCTGAACCGCGAATCTCAGATAAGCCTGGTGAGGAGGATAAATGGGAACATCCAGGTAAGCATCCTTTATGTCTACTGACACCATATAGTCCCCCTCCTCCAGACTGGAAATCACTGCCCTCAGTGATTCCATTTTGAACCGTTTCAAGTAGAGATTCAGATTTTTTAGGTTTAGGAGCGGTCTGACCGAGTCCTCCGGCTTCGGAACTACAAAGAGGCTTGAATAGAAACCCTCCCCTTGTTGTGACAAAGGTACCAGGACTATGACCTGATCCTGACATAATTTTTGAATTGCCGCTGTTACTGCCTCTCTTTCTGGAAGAGAAGCTGGCAAGGTCAATTTGAAAAATCGGCATGGGGGAACGTCTTGAAACTCCAGCTTGTACCCCTGGGACACTATTTGTAACACCCAGGGTTCCAGGCCAGATTGAATCCAACCCTGGCTGAACAGTTTGAGACGTGCCCCCACCCGAGCGGACTCCCGCAAGGGAGCCCCAGCATCATGCTGTAGATTTGGCAGAAGTAGGGGTTGACTTCTGCTCCTGGGATCCTGAAGCAGCTGTAGACTTCTTTCCCTTTCCCCTTCCCCTACCAGCAAAGAAGGGGGAACCTTTCGCCTTTTTGTATTTATTGGGCCGAAAGGACTGCATGTGGGAGTGATATGTCTTTTTTGCCGGTGCAGGTGCAGAAGGCAAAAAAGTCGACTTACCTGCGGTAGCCGCCGAGACTAACGCATCCAGTCCATCACCAAATAAGGCCTCACCTTTATATGGGAGAGCCTCCATATTCCTTTTGGAATCTGCATCCGTGTTCCACTGGCGAATCCAGAACGGCCGCCGAGCCGATACTGCCATGGTAGCGGTTGTTGAACCCAAGAGTCCAATATCTTTCATCGCTTCTAGCATGTATGCGGCAGCGTATTTGATAATCCCTAACTTAAGGAGTATCTCATCTTTATCAATCATGTAAATTTCTGATGACAAGCTGTCTGACCATTTTTCAATAGCGCGACTCACCCACACGCAAGCAATTGTGGGCCTGAGCAGCGTACCATTGGCCACATAAATGGATTTTAACGTAGTCTCCATTTTGCGGTCTGCCGGCTCCTTTAGTGAAGCCATCCAAGGTGCAGGGAGAATCACCTTCTTTGTCAACCTGGACTGTCTAACACTGGGGGTGACTCCCATTTTTTCCTGTCCTCTGCTGGGAAAGGATAAGCCATCTGAATCCTCTTGGGAACACAAAATTTATTTTCGGGATTTACCCACACCCCTTCAAAGAGAGTATTTAGCTCATGGGAAGGAGAGAAGGTCACCTTAGATTTATTTTCCATATAGAAATAGGCCTTCTCCTGAGGTACAGGAGTGGCTTCCGTAACTTCCCGAACCTGCCTTATAGCCACAATCATATATTGTATATTTTTCGCCAATTTATGGTCTATTTCTCTGGAGTCACTATCGTCGACACAGGAATCAGTGTCCGTGTTGGTATCAGTATTTACAATATTTGCAAATGGTCTCTTATGTGACCCAGAGGGGTCGCCTGCGGATGGAAGAACAGAACCCTGAAAAATCACATCTTCCATAGACTTTCTCCAGCATTCTGCATGAAATTCAGACTTATCCAACCTCCTATTGATATGATGCATACTATCACGTATTTCTTTCACCCATGCAGGCTCTTGATGTGCCGGCAGCGCCACCACATTACAACTCTGTGTCCATGAAATGGCTTCCTCAGTGGAAGAACTCCCTGCCTCAGACATGTCACACCCGTGCACTACACACACACACAGACACTCTGGGACATACAGGGGACAGACCCACAGTAAAATCTGTCAGAAGGACACAGTGTAGGAGTAGCCAGTTCACAACCCCAGCGCCAGCATATAATGCCTGTGAACACAAAATGCCCACTGAGATGCAGCACTTATTTTACAATGTAAATACACCTGTAAAGCACCAAATTCGCTGTGCCCCCCCCCCCCCCCCTGTTTTGCACCCTGATACTTGTAGTCAGAAGTGGAAGAGGACCAGCGTTGTCTCTGCAGCTGAGAGAGATAAAATTAGAGATGAGCGCCTGAAATTTTTCGGGTTTTGTGTTTTGGTTTTGGGTTCGGTTCCGCGGCCGTGTTTTGGGTTCGAACGCGTTTTGGCAAAACCTCACCGAATTATTTTTGTCGGATTCGGGTGTGTTTTGGATTCGGGTGTTTTTTTCCAAAAACACTAAAAAACAGCTTAAATCATAGAATTTGGGGGTCATTTTGATCCCAAAGTATTATTAACCTCAAAAACCATAATTTACACTCATTTTCAGTCTATTCTGAATACCTCACACCTCACAATATTATTTTTAGTCCTAAAATTTGCACCGAGGTCGCTGTGTGAGTAAGATTAGCGACCCTAGTGGCCGACACAAACACCGGGCCCATCTAGGAGTGGCACTGCAGTGTCACGCAGGATGTCCCTTCCAAAAAACCCTCCCCAAACAGCACATGACGCAAAGAAAAAAAGAGGCGCAATGAGGTAGCTGTGTGAGTAAGATTAGCGACCCTAGTGGCCGACACAAACACCGGGCCCATCTAGGAGTGGCACTGCAGTGTCACGCAGGATGGCCCTTCCAAAAAACCCTCCCCAAACAGCACATGACGCAAAGAAAAAAAGAGGCGCAATGAGGTAGCTGACTGTGTGAGTAAGATTAGTGACCCTAGTGGCCGACACAAACACCGGGCACATCTAGGAGTGGCACTGCAGTGTCACGCAGGATGTCCCTTCCAAAAAACCCTCCCCAAACAGCACATGACGCAAAGAAAAAAAGAGGCGCAATGAGGTAGCTGTGTGAGTAAGATTAGCGACCCTAGTGGCCGACACAAACACCGGGCCCATCTAGGAGTGGCACTGCAGTGTCACGCAGGATGTCCCTTCCAAAAAACCCTCCCCAATCAGCACATGATGCAAAGAAAAAGAAAAGAAAAAAGAGGTGCAAGATGGAATTATCCTTGGGCCCTCCCACCCACCCTTATGTTGTATAAACAAAACAGGACATGCACACTTTAACCAACCCATCATTTCAGTGACAGGGTCTGCCACACGACTGTGACTGATATGACGGGTTGGTTTGGACCCCCCCAAAAAAAGAAGCAATTAATCTCTCCTTGCACAAACTGGCTCTACAGAGGCAAGATGTCCACCTCATCTTCACCCTCCGATATATCACCGTGTACATCCCCCTCCTCACAGATTATCAATTCGTCCCCACTGGAATCCACCATCTCAGCTCCCTGTGTACTTTGTGGAGGCAATTGCTGCTGGTCAATGTCTCCGCGGAGGAATTGATTATAATTCATTTTAATGAACATCATCTTCTCCACATTTTCTGGATGTAACCTCGTACGCCGATTGCTGACAAGGTGAGCGGCGGCACTAAACACTCTTTCGGAGTACACACTTGTGGGAGGGCAACTTAGGTAGAATAAAGCCAGTTTGTGCAAGGGCCTCCAAATTGCCTCTTTTTCCTGCCAGTATAAGTACGGACTGTGTGACGTGCCTACTTGGATGCGGTCACTCATATAATCCTCCACCATTCTATCAATGTTGAGAGAATCATATGCAGTGACAGTAGACGACATGTCCGTAATCGTTGTCAGGTCCTTCAGTCCGGACCAGATGTCAGCATCAGCAGTCGCTCCAGACTGCCCTGCATCACCGCCAGCGGGTGGGCTCGGAATTCTGAGCCTTTTCCTCGCACCCCCAGTTGCGGGAGAATGTGAAGGAGGAGATGTTGACAGGTCGCGTTCCGCTTGACTTGACAATTTTGTCACCAGCAGGTCTTTCAACCCCAGCAGACCTGTGTCTGCCGGAAAGAGAGATCCAAGCAGAGGCGTCACTAGGGTTGGTGTCACCCGGTATGGTAACTCATGGTGTCACCCCCATGGACCTCCTTCTGTATCACACCACACAGAACCCTTAGTAATGTTTTTGTACTAGTTTTACTTGTAAATCATAATTCCCGTGTATATATTCCGTGCTCTAACTGGCGCAACATTTATAACGTGCTCTACCTGGCGCAATGTGTATAACGTGCTCTACCTGGCGCAACATTTATAACGTGCTCTACCTGGCGCAATGTGTATAACGTGCTCTACCTGGTGCATTGTGTATAACGTGCTCTACCTGGCGCATTGTGTATAACGTGCTCTACCTGGCGCATTGTGTATAACGTGCTCTATCTGGCGCAATGTGTATAACGTGCTCTACCTGGTGCAATGTGTATAACATGCTCTACTTGGCTCAATGTGTTTAATGGGCTCTACCTGGCGCATTGTGTATAACGTGCTCTATCTGGCGCAATGTGTATAACGTGCTCTACCTGGTGCAATGTGTATAACATGCTCTACTTGGCTCAATGTGTTTAATGGGCTCTACCTGGCGCATTGTGTATAACGTGCTCTATCTGGCGCAATGTGTATAACGTGCTCTACCTGGTGCAATGTGTATAACGTGCTCTACCTGGTGCAATGTGTATAACATGCTCTACTTGGCTCAATGTGTTTAATGTGCTCTACCTGGCGCATTGTGTATAACGTGCTCTATCTGGCGCAATGTGTATAACGTGCTCTACCTGGTGCAATGTGTATAACATGCTCTACTTGGCTCAATGTGTATAATGTGCTCTACCTGGTGCATTGTGTATAACATGCTCTACCTGCTGCATTGTATATAATGTGCTCTATCTGGCGCAGTGTGTATAACGTGATCTACCTGTCGCATGTGTAAAAAATAATAATGTGTAATATTATATATATATATATATATATATATATATACATACACACACTTTAAAAAAAATAATAATACTGGATTATATTGAAATTAACCATTTGTTTGTACAAACAAATGGTACTAATTTCAATAAAATCCATGTTTACTTCAGGAAAAAAATTTAATTAATTGACTATATAATATTTTTTTTTACTGTAAATACTAACTTATTATTGAAGTTTCCACAAACGAATTGCAGCCAGCCAAGGAGTGACAGCAGGAGGTTGAGAATGAGCCTGAGAATGAGCCTGAGGTGCGCAACCAACTTCAAGGCAGTCCCTACGACTCCCTGTAGTAAATGCAGCACTGAGATGAGCAGCACTAACCTCCTCCCACTTCTCCCTCCCAGCAGTGCAAGCGGGCGAGCGGCGGCGTGATGACGTCACGGGACTTGCATGATGAAGACGTGATCGTGTGTATGGACCCGGCCACGGCGGAGTCTCCCAGCCGGGAGGAAGGTATGCAATCATAATTGTGCTGTAGTGGAGTCTTCTTGTTGCAGGCGGGGATGTAGGATTTTGAGTTGATGGGGGCGCGATCGTAACTGTTGTGCTTGGTGCCAGACGGCAAACAGAGCACTACAGTTACGATCGTACCCCCGTCGACTCAAAATCCTACACCCCCGCCTGCAACAAGAAGACTCCACTACGGCACAGTTTTAATCGCATACCATCCACCCCCTCCCGGCTCGAAGACTCCGCAGCGGCACAGTTACAATTGCTCCCCCAATGCCTCCCCCGCCCCGCTGACTGAAAGTCACACACCCCGCCTGGAAGACTCCGCCGGGTCCGTGCTGTGTGACAGTGTCATGAAGCAGGGGATGCAGCAGGTGTGAGTGTGCAGCTTAATTTGGTGTCACCCCATTGAAGGGTGACACCCGGGTGCGGGCCGCACCCCCCGCACCCGCCTCATGACGCCACTGGATCCAAGGTAGGCTTTAAATCTAGGATCGAGCACGGTGGCCAAAATGTAGTGCTCTGATTTCAACAGATTGACCACCCGTGAATCCTTGTTAAGCGAATTAAGGGCTGCATCCACAAGTCCCACATGCCTAGCGGAATCGCTCCGTGTTAGCTCCTTCTTCAATGCCTCCAGCTTCTTCTGCAAAAGCCTGATGAGGGGAATGACCTGACTCAGGCTGGCAGTGTCTGAACTGACTTCACGTGTGGCAAGTTCAAAGGGCATCAGAACCTTGCACAACGTTGAAATCATTCTCCACTGCACTTGAGACAGGTGCATTCCATCTCCTATATCGTGCTCAATTGTATAGGCTTGAATGGCCTTTTGCTGCTCCTCCAACCTCTGAAGCATATAGAGGGTTGAATTCCACCTCGTTACCACTTCTTGCTTCAGATGATGGCAGGGCAGGTTCAGTAGTTTTTGGTGGTGCTCCAGTCTTCTGTACGTGGTGCCTGTACGCCGAAAGTGTCCCGCAATTTTTCTGGCCACCGACAGCATCTCTTGCACGCCCCTGTCGTTTTTTAAAAAATTCTGCACCACCAAATTCAAGGTATGTGCAAAACATGGGACGTGCTGGAATTTGCCCATATTTAATGCACACACAATATTGCTGGCGTTGTCCGATGCCACAAATCCACAGGAGAGTCCAATTGGGGTAAGCCATTCCGCGATGATCTTCCTCAGTTGCCGTAAGAGGTTTTCAGCTGTGTGCGTATTCTGGAAAGCGGTGATACAAAGCGTAGCCTGCCTAGGAAAGAGTTGGCGTTTGCGAGATGCTGCTACTGGTGCCGCCGCTGCTGTTCTTGCGGCGGGAGTCCATACATCTACCCAGTGGGCTGTCACAGTCATATAGTCCTGACCCTGCCCTGCTCCACTTGTCCACATGTCCGTGGTTAAGTGGACATTGGGTACAACTGCATTTTTTAGGACACTGGTGAGTCTTTTTCTGACGTCCGTGTACATTCTCGGTATCGCCTGCCTAGAGAAGTGGAACCTAGATGGTATTTGGTAACGGGGGCACACTGCCTCAATAAATTGTCTAGTTCCCTGTGAACTAACGGCGGATACCGGACGCACGTCTAACACCAACATAGTTGTCAAGGACTCAGTTATCCGCTTTGCAGTAGGATGACTGCTGTGATATTTCATCTTCCTCGCAAAGGACTGTTGAACAGTCAATTGCTTACTGGAAGTAGTACAAGTGGGCTTACGACTTCCCCTCTGGGATGACCATCGACTCCCAGCGGCAACAACAGCAGCGCCAGCAGCAGTAGGCGTTACACGCAAGGATGCATCGGAGGAATCCCAGGCAGGAGAGGACTCGTCAGACTTGCCAGTGACATGGCCTGCAGGACTATTGGCATTCCTGGGGAAGGAGGAAATTGACACTGAGGGAGTTGGTGGGGTGGTTTGCGTGAGCTTGGTTACAAGAGGAAGGGATTTACTGGTCAGTGGACTGCTTCCGCTGTCACCCAAAGTTTTTGAACTTGTCACTGACTTATTATGAATGCGCTGCAGGTGACGTATAAGGGAGGATGTTCCGAGGTGGTTAACGTCCTTACCCCTACTTATTACAGCTTGACAAAGGGAACACACGGCTTGACACCTGTTGTCCGCATTTCTGGTGAAATACCTCCACACCGAAGAGCTGATTTTTTTGGTATTTTCACCTGGCATGTCAACGGCCATATTCCTCCCACGGACAACAGGTGTCTCCCCGGGTGCCTGACTTAAACAAACCACCTCACCATCAGAATCCTTCTGGTCAATTTCCTCCCCAGCGCCAGCAACACCCATATCCTCCTCATCCTGGTGTACTTCAACACTGACATCTTCAATCTGACTATCAGGAACTGGACTGCGGGTGCTCCTTCCAGCACTTGCAGGGGGCATGCAAATAGTGGAAGGCGCATGCTCTTCACGTCCAGTGTTGGGAAGGTCAGGCATCGCAACCGACACAATTGGACTCTCCTTGTGGATTTGGGATTTCAAAGAACGCACAGTTCTTTGCGGTGCTTTTGCCAGCTTGAGTCTTTTCAGTTTTCTAGCGAGAGGCTGAGTGCTTCCATCCTCATGTGAAGCTGAACCACTAGCCATGAACATAGGCCAGGGCCTCAGCCGTTCCTTGCCACTCCGTGTGGTAAATGGCATATTGGCAAGTTTACGCTTCTCCTCCGACAATTTTATTTTAGGTTTTGGAGTCCTTTTTTTTCTGATATTTGGTGTTTTGGATTTGACATGCTCTGTACTATGACATTGGGCATCGGCCTTGGCAGACGACGTTGCTGGCATTTCATCGTCTCGGCCATGACTAGTGGCAGCAGCTTCAGCACGAGGTGGAAGTGGATCTTGATCTTTCCCTAATTTTGGAACCTCAACTTTTTTGTTCTCCATATTTTATAGGCAGAACTAAAAGGCACCTCAGGTAAACAATGGAGATGGATGGATTGGATACTAGTATACAATTATGGACGGACTGCCACGGTTAGGTGGTATAAAAAAACCACGGTTAGGTGGTATATATTGTAATACAATTATGGATGGACGGACTGCCTGCCGAGTGCCGACACAGAGGTAGCCACAGCCGTGAACTACCGCACTGTACACTGGTTGATAAAGAGATAGTAGTATACTCGTAACAACTAGTATGACTGACTATGACGGTATAAAGAATGAAAAAAAAAACACGGTTAGGTGGTATATATTGTAATACAATTATGGATGGACGGACTGCCTGCCGAGTTCCGACACAGAGGTAGCCACAGCCGTGAACTACCGCACTGTACACTGGTTGATAAAGAGATAGTAGTATACTCGTAACAACTAGTATGACTGACTATGACGGTATAAAGAATGAAAAAAAAACCACGGTTAGGTGGTATATATTATAATACAATTATGGATGGACGGACTGCCTGCCGACTGCCGACACAGAGGTAGCCACAGCCGTGAACTACCGCACTGTACACTGGTTGATAAAGAGATAGTAGTATACTCGTAACAACTAGTATGACTGACTATGACGGTATAAAGAATGAAAAAAAAACCACGGTTAGGTGGTATATATTGTAATACAATTATGGATGGACGGACTGCCTGCCGAGTTCCGACACAGAGGTAGCCACAGCCGTGAACTACCGCACTGTACACTGGTTGATAAAGAGATAGTAGTATACTCGTAACAACTAGTATGACTGACTATGACGGTATAAAGAATGAAAAAAAAACCACGGTTAGGTGGTATATATTATAATACAATTATGGATGGACGGACTGCCTGCCGACTGCCGACACAGAGGTAGCCACAGCCGTGAACTACCGCACTGTACACTGGTTGATAAAGAGATAGTAGTATACTCGTAACAACTAGTATGACTGACTATGACGGTATAAAGAATGAAAAAAAAACCACGGTTAGGTGGTATATATTATAATACAATTATGGATGGACGGACTGCCTGCCGACTGCCGACACAGAGGTAGCCACAGCCGTGAACTACCGCACTGTACACTGGTTGATAAAGAGATAGTAGTATACTCGTAACAACTAGTATGACACTATGACGGTATAAAGAATGAAAAAAAAACCACGGTTAGGTGGTATATATTATAATAATACAATTATGGATGGACGGACTGCCTGCCGAGTTCCGACACAGAGGTAGCCACAGCCGTGAACTACCGCACTGTACACTGGTTGATAAAGAGATAGTAGTATACTCGTAACAACTAGTATGACTGACTATGACGGTATAAAGAATGAAAAAAAAACCACGGTTAGGTGGTATATATTGTAATACAATTATGGATGGACGGACTGCCTGCCGAGTTCCGACACAGAGGTAGCCACAGCCGTGAACTACCGCACTGTACACTGGTTGATAAAGAGATAGTAGTATACTCGTAACAACTAGTATGACTGACTATGACGGTATAAAGAATGAAAAAAAAACCACGGTTAGGTGGTATATATTATAATAATACAATTATGGATGGACGGACTGCCTGCCGACTGCCGACACAGAGGTAGCCACAGCCGTGAACTACCGCACTGTACACTGGTTGATAAAGAGATAGTAGTATACTCGTAACAACTAGTATGACTGACTATGACGGTATAAAGAATGAAAAAAAAACCACGGTTAGGTGGTATATATTATAATACAATTATGGATGGACGGACTGCCTGCCGACTGCCGACACAGAGGTAGCCACAGCCGTGAACTACCGCACTGTACACTGGTTGATAAAGAGATAGTAGTATACTCGTAACAACTAGTATGACACTATGACGGTATAAAGAATGAAAAAAAAACCACGGTTAGGTGGTATATATTATAATAATACAATTATGGATGGACGGACTGCCTGCCGAGTTCCGACACAGAGGTAGCCACAGCCGTGAACTACCGCACTGTACACTGGTTGATAAAGAGATAGTAGTATACTCGTAACAACTAGTATGACTGACTATGACGGTATAAAGAATGAAAAAAAAACCACGGTTAGGTGGTATATATTGTAATACAATTATGGATGGACGGACTGCCTGCCGAGTTCCGACACAGAGGTAGCCACAGCCGTGAACTACCGCACTGTACACTGGTTGATAAAGAGATAGTAGTATACTCGTAACAACTAGTATGACTGACTATGACGGTATAAAGAATGAAAAAAAAACCACGGTTAGGTGGTATATATTATAATAATACAATTATGGATGGACGGACTGCCTGCCGACTGCCGACACAGAGGTAGCCACAGCCGTGAACTACCGCACTGTACACTGGTTGATAAAGAGATAGTAGTATACTCGTAACAACTAGTATGACACTATGACGGTATAAAGAATGAAAAAAAAACCACGGTTAGGTGGTATATATTATAATAATACAATTATGGATGGACGGACTGCCTGCCGAGTTCCGACACAGAGGTAGCCACAGCCGTGAACTACCGCACTGTACACTGGTTGATAAAGAGATAGTAGTATACTCGTAACAACTAGTATGACTGACTATGACGGTATAAAGAATGAAAAAAAAACCACGGTTAGGTGGTATATATTGTAATACAATTATGGATGGACGGACTGCCTGCCGAGTTCCGACACAGAGGTAGCCACAGCCGTGAACTACCGCACTGTACACTGGTTGATAAAGAGATAGTAGTATACTCGTAACAACTAGTATGACTGACTATGACGGTATAAAGAATGAAAAAAAAACCACGGTTAGGTGGTATATATTGTAATACAATTATGGATGGACGGACTGCCTGCCGAGTTCCGACACAGAGGTGGCCACAGCCGTGAACTACCGCACTGTACACTGGTTGATAAAGAGATAGTAGTATACTCGTAACAACTAGTATGACTGACTATGACGGTATAAAGAATGAAAAAAAACCCACGGTTAGGTGGTATATATTATAATACAATTATGGATGGACGGACTGCCTGCCGACTGCCGACACAGAGGTAGCCACAGCCGTGAACTACCGCACTGTACACTGGTTGATAAAGAGATAGTAGTATACTCGTAACAACTAGTATGACACTATGACGGTATAAAGAATGAAAAAAAAACAACGGTTAGGTGGTATATATTATAATACAATTATGGATGGACGGACTGCCTGCCGACTGCCGACACAGAGGTAGCCACAGCCGTGAACTACCGCACTGTACACTGGTTGATAAAGAGATAGTAGTATACTCGTAACAACTAGTATGACTGACTATGACGGTATAAAGAATGAAAAAAAAAACCACGGTTAGGTGGTATATATTATAATAATACAATTATGGATGGACGGACTGCCTGCCGACTGCCGACACAGAGGTAGCCACAGCCGTGAACTACCGCACTGTACACTGGTTGATAAAGAGATAGTAGTATACTCGTAACAACTAGTATGACTGACTATGACGGTATAAAGAATGAAAAAAAAACCACGGTTAGGTGGTATATATTATAATACAATTATGGATGGACGGACTGCCTGCCGACTGCCGACACAGAGGTAGCCACAGCCGTGAACTACCGCACTGTACACTGGTTGATAAAGAGATAATAGTATACTCGTAACAACTAGTATGACACTATGACGGTATAAAGAATGAAAAAAAAACCACGGTTAGGTGGTATATATTATAATAATACAATTATGGATGGACGGACTGCCTGCCGAGTTCCGACACAGAGGTAGCCACAGCCGTGAACTACCGCACTGTACACTGGTTGATAAAGAGATAGTAGTATACTCGTAACAACTAGTATGACTGACTATGACGGTATAAAGAATGAAAAAAAAACCACGGTTAGGTGGTATATATTGTAATACAATTATGGATGGACGGACTGCCTGCCGAGTTCCGACACAGAGGTAGCCACAGCCGTGAACTACCGCACTGTACACTGGTTGATAAAGAGATAGTAGTATACTCGTAACAACTAGTATGACTGACTATGACGGTATAAAGAATGAAAAAAAAACCACGGTTAGGTGGTATATATTATAATACAATTATGGATGGACGGACTGCCTGCCGACTGCCGACACAGAGGTAGCCACAGCCGTGAACTACCGCACTGTACACTGGTTGATAAAGAGATAGTAGTATACTCGTAACAACTAGTATGACTGACTATGACGGTATAAAGAATGAAAAAAAAACCACGGTTAGGTGGTATATATTATAATACAATTATGGATGGACGGACTGCCTGCCGACTGCCGACACAGAGGTAGCCACAGCCGTGAACTACCGCACTGTACACTGGTTGATAAAGAGATAGTAGTATACTCGTAACAACTAGTATGACACTATGACGGTATAAAGAATGAAAAAAAAACCACGGTTAGGTGGTATATATTATAATAATACAATTATGGATGGACGGACTGCCTGCCGAGTTCCGACACAGAGGTAGCCACAGCCGTGAACTACCGCACTGTACACTGGTTGATAAAGAGATAGTAGTATACTCGTAACAACTAGTATGACTGACTATGACGGTATAAAGAATGAAAAAAAAACCACGGTTAGGTGGTATATATTGTAATACAATTATGGATGGACGGACTGCCTGCCGAGTTCCGACACAGAGGTAGCCACAGCCGTGAACTACCGCACTGTACACTGGTTGATAAAGAGATAGTAGTATACTCGTAACAACTAGTATGACTGACTATGACGGTATAAAGAATGAAAAAAAAACCACGGTTAGGTGGTATATATTATAATAATACAATTATGGATGGACGGACTGCCTGCCGACTGCCGACACAGAGGTAGCCACAGCCGTGAACTACCGCACTGTACACTGGTTGATAAAGAGATAGTAGTATACTCGTAACAACTAGTATGACTGACTATGACGGTATAAAGAATGAAAAAAAAACCACGGTTAGGTGGTATATATTATAATACAATTATGGATGGACGGACTGCCTGCCGACTGCCGACACAGAGGTAGCCACAGCCGTGAACTACCGCACTGTACACTGGTTGATAAAGAGATAGTAGTATACTCGTAACAACTAGTATGACACTATGACGGTATAAAGAATGAAAAAAAAACCACGGTTAGGTGGTATATATTATAATAATACAATTATGGATGGACGGACTGCCTGCCGAGTTCCGACACAGAGGTAGCCACAGCCGTGAACTACCGCACTGTACACTGGTTGATAAAGAGATAGTAGTATACTCGTAACAACTAGTATGACTGACTATGACGGTATAAAGAATGAAAAAAAAACCACGGTTAGGTGGTATATATTGTAATACAATTATGGATGGACGGACTGCCTGCCGAGTTCCGACACAGAGGTAGCCACAGCCGTGAACTACCGCACTGTACACTGGTTGATAAAGAGATAGTAGTATACTCGTAACAACTAGTATGACTGACTATGACGGTATAAAGAATGAAAAAAAAACCACGGTTAGGTGGTATATATTATAATAATACAATTATGGATGGACGGACTGCCTGCCGACTGCCGACACAGAGGTAGCCACAGCCGTGAACTACCGCACTGTACACTGGTTGATAAAGAGATAGTAGTATACTCGTAACAACTAGTATGACACTATGACGGTATAAAGAATGAAAAAAAAACCACGGTTAGGTGGTATATATTATAATAATACAATTATGGATGGACGGACTGCCTGCCGAGTTCCGACACAGAGGTAGCCACAGCCGTGAACTACCGCACTGTACACTGGTTGATAAAGAGATAGTAGTATACTCGTAACAACTAGTATGACTGACTATGACGGTATAAAGAATGAAAAAAAAACCACGGTTAGGTGGTATATATTGTAATACAATTATGGATGGACGGACTGCCTGCCGAGTTCCGACACAGAGGTAGCCACAGCCGTGAACTACCGCACTGTACACTGGTTGATAAAGAGATAGTAGTATACTCGTAACAACTAGTATGACTGACTATGACGGTATAAAGAATGAAAAAAAAACCACGGTTAGGTGGTATATATTGTAATACAATTATGGATGGACGGACTGCCTGCCGAGTTCCGACACAGAGGTAGCCACAGCCGTGAACTACCGCACTGTACACTGGTTGATAAAGAGATAGTAGTATACTCGTAACAACTAGTATGACTGACTATGACGGTATAAAGAATGAAAAAAAAACCACGGTTAGGTGGTATATATTATAATACAATTATGGATGGACGGACTGCCTGCCGACTGCCGACACAGAGGTAGCCACAGCCGTGAACTACCGCACTGTACACTGGTTGATAAAGAGATAGTAGTATACTCGTAACAACTAGTATGACACTATGACGGTATAAAGAATGAAAAAAAAACAACGGTTAGGTGGTATATATTATAATACAATTATGGATGGACGGACTGCCTGCCGACTGCCGACACAGAGGTAGCCACAGCCGTGAACTACCGCACTGTACACTGGTTGATAAAGAGATAGTAGTATACTCGTAACAACTAGTATGACTGACTATGACGGTATAAAGAATGAAAAAAAAACCACGGTTAGGTGGTATATATTATAATAATACAATTATGGATGGACGGACTGCCTGCCGACTGCCGACACAGAGGTAGCCACAGCCGTGAACTACCGCACTGTACACTGGTTGATAAAGAGATAGTAGTATACTCGTAACAACTAGTATGACTGACTATGACGGTATAAAGAATGAAAAAAAAACCACGGTTAGGTGGTATATATTATAATACAATTATGGATGGACGGACTGCCTGCCGACTGCCGACACAGAGGTAGCCACAGCCGTGAACTACCGCACTGTACACTGGTTGATAAAGAGATAATAGTATACTCGTAACAACTAGTATGACACTATGACGGTATAAAGAATGAAAAAAAAACCACGGTTAGGTGGTATATATTATAATAATACAATTATGGATGGACGGACTGCCTGCCGAGTTCCGACACAGAGGTAGCCACAGCCGTGAACTACCGCACTGTACACTGGTTGATAAAGAGATAGTAGTATACTCGTAACAACTAGTATGACTGACTATGACGGTATAAAGAATGAAAAAAAAACCACGGTTAGGTGGTATATATTGTAATACAATTATGGATGGACGGACTGCCTGCCGAGTTCCGACACAGAGGTAGCCACAGCCGTGAACTACCGCACTGTACACTGGTTGATAAAGAGATAGTAGTATACTCGTAACAACTAGTATGACTGACTATGACGGTATAAAGAATGAAAAAAAAACCACGGTTAGGTGGTATATATTATAATAATACAATTATGGATGGACGGACTGCCTGCCGACTGCCGACACAGAGGTAGCCACAGCCGTGAACTACCGCACTGTACACTGGTTGATAAAGAGATAGTAGTATACTCGTAACAACTAGTATGACACTATGACGGTATAAAGAATGGGAAAAAAACCACGGTTAGGTGGTATATATTATAATAATACAATTATGGATGGACGGACTGCCTGCCGAGTTCCGACACAGAGGTAGCCACAGCCGTGAACTACCGCACTGTACACTGGTTGATAAAGAGATAGTAGTATACTCGTAACAACTAGTATGACTGACTATGACGGTATAAAGAATGAAAAAAAAAACACGGTTAGGTGGTATATATTGTAATACAATTATGGATGGACGGACTGCCTGCCGAGTTCCGACACAGAGGTAGCCACAGCCGTGAACTACCGCACTGTACACTGGTTGATAAAGAGATAGTAGTATACTCGTAACAACTAGTATGACTGACTATGACGGTATAAAGAATGAAAAAAAAACCACGGTTAGGTGGTATATATTGTAATACAATTATGGATGGACGGACTGCCTGCCGAGTTCCGACACAGAGGTAGCCACAGCCGTGAACTACCGCACTGTACACTGGTTGATAAAGAGATAGTAGTATACTCGTAACAACTAGTATGACTGACTATGACGGTATAAAGAATGAAAAAAAAAACACGGTTAGGTGGTATATATTATAATACAATTATGGATGGACGGACTGCCTGCCGACTGCCGACACAGAGGTAGCCACAGCCGTGAACTACCGCACTGTACACTGGTTGATAAAGAGATAGTAGTATACTCGTAACAACTAGTATGACACTATGACGGTATAAAGAATGGAAAAAAAACCACGGTTAGGTGGTATATATTATAATACAATTATGGATGGACGGACTGCCTGCCGACTGCCGACACAGAGGTAGCCACAGCCGTGAACTACCGCACTGTACACTGGTTGATAAAGAGATAGTAGTATACTCGTAACAACTAGTATGACACTATGACGGTATAAAGAATGAAAAAAAAACCACGGTTAGGTGGTATATATTATAATACAATTATGGATGGACGGACTGCCTGCCGAGTGCCGACACAGAGGTAGCCACAGCCGTGAACTACCGCACTGTACACTGGTTGATAAAGAGATAGTAGTATACTCGTAACAACTAGTATGACTGACTATGACGGTATAAAGAATGAAAAAAAAACCACGGTTAGGTGGTATATATTATAATACAATTATGGATGGACGGACTGCCTGCCGACTGCCGACACAGAGGTAGCCACAGCCGTGAACTACCGCACTGTACACTGGTTGATAAAGAGATAGTAGTATACTCGTAACAACTAGTATGACACTATGACGGTATAAAGAATGAAAAAAAAACCACGGTTAGGTGGTATATATTATAATACAATTATGGATGGACGGACTGCCTGCCGACTGCCGACACAGAGGTAGCCACAGCCGTGAACTACCGCACTGTACACTGGTTGATAAAGAGATAGTAGTATACTCGTAACAACTAGTATGACACTATGACGGTATAAAGAATGAAAAAAAAACCACGGTTAGGTGGTATATATTATAATAATACAATTATGGATGGACGGACTGCCTGCCGACTGCCGACACAGAGGTAGCCACAGCCGTGAACTACCGCACTGTACACTGGTTGATAAAGAGATAGTAGTATACTCGTAACAACTAGTATGACTATGACGACGGTATAAAGAAAGAAAAAAAAATACCACGGTTAGGTGGTATATAATTATACAATTATGGATGGACGGACTGCCTGCCGAGTGCCGACTGCCGACACAGAGGTAGCCACAGCCGTGAACTACCGCACTGTACTGTGTCTGCTGCTAATATAGACTGGTTGATAAAGAGATAGTATACAACAATATACTACTATACTGGTGGTCAGGCACTGGTCACCACTAGTCACACTGGCAGTGGCACTCCTGCAGCAAAAGTGTGCACTGTTTAATTTTAAATTAATATAATATTATGTACTCCTGGCTCCTGCTATAACAACCTGCAGTGCTCCCCAGTCTCCCCCACAATTATTATAAGCTTTTATACATTGATGTGCAGCACACTGGGCTGAGCTGAGTGCACACAGACTGAGTCACACTGTGTGACTGCTGTGTATCGTTTTTTTCAGGCAGAGAACGGATATAGCAGAGAACGGATATATTAAATAAAAGTTAACTTAACAACAACTGCACTGGTCACTGTGGTAAACTCTGTCTGCACAATCTCTCTCTCTCTCTCTCTCTTCTAATCTATTCTAATGGAGAGGACGCCAGCCACGTCCTCTCCCTATCAATCTCAATGCACGTGTGAAAATGGCGGCGACGCGCGGCTCCTTATATAGAATCCGAGTCTCGCGAGAATCCGACAGCGTCATGATGACGTTCGGGCGCGCTCGGGTTAACCGAGCAAGGCGGGAAGATCCGAGTCGCTCGGACCCGTGAAAAAAAAAGTGAAGTTCGTGCGGGTTCGGATTCAAAGAAACCGAACCCGCTCATCTCTAGATAAAATGGCGCTGAGCAGTGTGCTGGCTGACTGAGGAGGAAGCTCCACCCCCGCAATCAGCGGCGGATCCAGGGGGGGGCACGCGGGCCCGTGCCCCCCCTGTCATGTCTGGCACACTAGGAGACCCTCCACACTGGGCCGCCCCAACCCCGTACCTTGCTGCCGCAGTTGGTAACAGCCGCCCCCCCCCCCCCCCCGGGCACCCGCAGCTTGCGCTACAGCCGCAGCCAGTGTGTTAGTGGCTGGGAGCCAGTGGGAGGCGAGCAGAGCGGACTGTCCCCCCAGTTAGGCGATTCCACCATTGAGAGGAGAGAGACACAGGACGCATACAGCACAAGACAGGAGATTGAGCCTCCCACAACCGCACGGCCCGGCCAAGCCTCCCCCATACAGAAGCGCCCTGTGCTGGGGATCTCTGCACAGGAGTGCCCCCCCTCCCTCATTGCTGCGTTCCCCTGACGTGGAAGCTCCACAGCCATAACTCCGCACAAAAGAGCTAAGCAAAGAGTTCTTTTAATTGTGGAAATGGCGGAGGGGAGCTGCGGGTACCTAACAGGAGCAGTGGGTACTCGACTTGACTGTACTCCTGGGCACCTGGCTACACAGCAGAAGTGGGTCTGATGTCAGAGGGCTTCCAGTTCAGGTGGAGATGATTAATTCAATGTGTATGTATGTAACTGTATTAATGTGTGTGTATATATAGCCAGTTGGTGCTTCCCTCCCCTCTGTAAAATAACCCCCACCCCACTATTGGCCTTCCATATGGAGGAGACCCCCTCACTGCTGCCCTACCCTCCATATCGCCCCTTACCTCCTCCCACTGCTGCCCTCCCATATGGAGGAGATCCACCCCCCTCACTGCTGCCCTACCCTCCATATACCCCCTTCCCTCCTCCCACTGCTGCCCTCACATATGGAGGAGATCCCCCCCTCACTGCTGCCCTACCCTCCATATCCCATCTTCCCTCCTCCCACTGCTGCCCTCACATATGGGGGAGACCCCCGTCACTGCTGCTCTACCCTCCATATGCCCCTTCCCTCCTCCCACTGCTGCCCTCTCAAATGGAGGAGACCCCCTCACTGCTGCCCTACCCTCCTTATCCCCCCTTCCCTCCTCCCACTGCTACCCTCCCATATGGAGGAGATCCCCTCTCTTCTGCCATCGCCTCTGAAGGAAACGCCTCTGCTGGGAGGTCAGGAGGGCAGAGAGCAGGGAAGGCCATCTCTGCACCTACATTCAGGTTATGCCATCCTGAGATGGCGAACCTGAACTCCATGGAGAAGTGGAAAGCTGAGCTATCCATTTCTTCATGAATCGCACTCACCATACTGCCTCTCCCTGTCCCCCTCTCCTTGTTACCCACTGCCACCTCCCCCTGGCATCACCCACTTTTTCCTCGTCACCCTTTCCCCGGTGTTACCCACATGCCTCTCTCTGTTACCCACTGCCTCTGCGTCTTCCACTATGTCTCCTTCACCCACTGCCTCACCCTCTTCCTCTCCCCTTCATCACTATAAATCCATCACCCTCTCTCTCCTGTCACCCTCTGCCTCTCCAAAGTGTCACCCTCTTCCCGTTTTACGAATATGACATTCTCTTTGAGGCCATGACCCTTGTTGCTAGGTCATGCCCTTGTTGTGAGGCTATGCGCACCTTCATGGGACCGCACGCTGAAAGCGTGCACAAGGTGCCCCCCCTGTCACTTTTTCCTGGATCCGCCCCTGCCCGCAATAATGCGTCTTCTCAGAGATTTTTACAATATTTATACTGGCAGGGGTAGGGCTGTGCCTGGGCATCTTATGCCCCCTTTTAGCCATTTTTTTAAGGTATTTTGCTGCCCAGGGCGCCCCCCCCCCCCCCGTGCCCTACACCCTGCAGTGCCTGTGTGTGTGGGCAGCAATGGCGCGCTGTGCGGTATCCGGTCGATGGATCGGCACCCGCTAGTTCGACAACGCCAACATCGACCACACAACATCGACAACACCTACATCGACAGTGATCGAACATCGACAAATACAAGATCAACATATCAGCAACATCGACAACCACTACATCAACATACCCCGAACATCGACAAGACGCATATTCGACAAACAGTAGATCGACACAACACATGATCGATCACGCACAACAGCGACACAACGTAAGATCGACAAACAAATCATCGACAGGAACAAGTTCGACCAAAAACTCATCGACATGTAATTGTTCGACAAACAAATAGATTGACATACAGAAGATCGACAAACCATAGACCGACAAAACATATGTCACAGGCCACCGGGTGGTGAAGTGGCGGTGTTTCGTACCTTAATTTCCCCTGATGATGTCGGTCCCAGTCTTCTTGGACTTTGCTTTCTTGTCACCTCTGGATACCCAGCAGAAGGATGAGGACCCCCAAACAGACCCCAGACAAACAAGTCACCACACTTTTGGACAGTGACTGGTATTTTATTATCACCAATAAGGTGTCACTGCTATTGTGTTAAACGGTTTAGTAGGGTAGAATTGAAATTAAGCAATGTCACTATATATAGGAACAGATAAATATGCAGATCAGCAGTTCGAGATCATATGGTATCACAGGTAATATAGTCAAGCATTAAACATTTTAGTTACATATAACAAATTCACGGCTTTTAGGAGAACTCACAATTGCAAGTATTTCTTCAATATACTCGTAAATGAACTTCTCACAAATTATTTATCGTATACTATTACGTCACTATTAACCATAACCTTAAATGTCTACCAATTGACTGGCAGCAAGTAACCAGGAACGGTGTCCAAATTAGTGTCCCAAGTGTCCACACGGTGGCTGTAGAATTACTATTAACCGTAGTGTTCCTTACAGTATCTCAAGTGTCCACTAGAGGGTGTAGGAGTACAATCCGGCAGTGACTAGTAACTGAGTTTTGTATATTATCTCCGATATCTTATAGGAAGGCTTTCAGTACAAATCCTGAGGTAAATACGGACTAAAATAACTGGATGCAATTCTGTCAGATAGCCACTCACTATCTAGGGTAAGGGGAGATCAATACTGTTCGCACGAGCTGGTTCTGTTGGTACTAGTGCTGACTAATATCACCTTCTTTAAGGTAACTCCTAATAGGCAGTAACCTTTTTTTTTTCTCATTCCTTGAACACAACACTGTCGCTGTCCCCGGGTGACCGTGGGCAGATTAAAAGCATAAAATTCTCCCCCTGGGCTCTGCCTGTCGGACACGGCTGTGCTGCTGCTGTACTGGTTGGCTGATAGATGTCATATATCTCAGGGCTCTTCCCCTCTCTGTCTGTAGTAACAAATGGGAATATTGCTGCATGAGGGAAGCACCTGGCTGAGTTGGCAAGGGTTGGCTGGCTGTCAAGTTGAGCTGCTGCTGAAATGGCCTCACTGACTGACAACACCTCTAACTGTCTGTCTGACCCTGGCAGCCTCAGGTGATGGGTGACAGGGGTCTTAGGCTGTGCTGACAGACTTATACAGGGCTAACTGGAGAATGACACAAAAAGGGTTCTGGCTGTCACTGGGGTATGGCTGGCTGTGCTGAGGCACTGTCACTGAGGTATGGCTGGCTGTGCTGAGGCACTGTTACAGACACAATGTGAAGGGGCAAGGTTACTCACTGTTCCCCGCAGCTGCACTCCATCCTCTCACTGTCAGGCAGCCTCTTCAGTGCTTCCCAGCTGTGATGACAGAGACTCCATGCTGCTTCACTTGCGGCTCGCACGCTGATATGATTCCTGTCAGCACTTCTCTCTCAGCAGCTGCGACGCTTCCTTCCCTAGCGTCTCACTCAGTTGTCGGGTGCAGACGGCTCCACTTGCGACCCTCACCTTTCGCCGCTGGTCACCCCTTTTAGGGCTCTCTGGACAACAACTCTCCACACTGCAGCCTCACACACTCTCCTCAGAGCAGTAACCCTGCCTCCTCAGCTTCCCGCTCTGTAAAGGTCATGGGGTCAGCCAATCGCAGGGTACTTTTCTCCCAGCTCTCTGGCTGTGACAGTTGGGCTCCTCTGATTCTAGACTTGACTCCCCTGAGTCCTAGTGCCCCCCATGTCAGCTCCTTTTGACATCACTAAAAGTTAGGGGATAGTTAACCTATGCAGTGCTGCGTTGCTAGGCATGGGCCTGTGCTGCAGTGGGAACACCACAGGATAGTGCCACACATAGACCGACAAAACTTAGATCGAAACTTAATTGGGTCGACAGGTATAAGCTCGACATATACAAGATCGACAAAACTTAAATCGAAAAAACTCTGACCGACAATACTTACATTGAAACTTAATAGGGTCGACATGTAATAGCTCGACATATATTTTAGATCGACAAAACTTAGATCGACACTACGACAGTTAATATATCGACATATAAATAGGCCAAGTATAGAAAAACACTCTACAGCGCTACCCCTGCTTCCATTCGTGGAACTACAGCTTCCAGCCAGCCCTAACATCCACCACCTACACAATACCCTGACCTGCTGCACATCTGCAACGCTGCCCCCCTCCCCCCCACCTGCTATCCACCCTGATACCGGTTCAGCCATCCCCCCTAGTCATCCCGCTTCCCATCTACATTTACACGCCTAGCTATAAACTCTGCTGCCTTACGCGCTCCATGTTTCCCCCGTGGCACTACAAGTAACACATCGCCCTGGCACTGCTCCCCGCTCTGGTAGCACGGTAACACCCTTCATGAAAGACCCCACCCATGTCTGCCAGCACACCCGGGCACCCTGCTGCACATCTGCAACGCTGACACCCCCCCCCGCTATTCCCAACGATACCCGTGCAAACTTAGACGCCAACGCCATCCCCCCTAGTCACCCCGCTGTCCGTCAACATTTACACGCCTAGCTATACACCCCGCTGCCTTACGCGCTCAATGTTTCCCCGTGGCACTACAAGTAACACAACGCCCTGGCACTGCTCCCCGCTCTGGTAGCACAGTAACACCCTTCATGAAAGACCCCACCCATGTGTGCCCGATAACGGGGTGACGTTCCGGTGTGCTGGGGCGTATAGGGGCAGTACACGGCTGTGGGGGAGCGTATGGTGGATGAGGGGTAGATGGCTAGGGAGAGCGGTGTGCGTCTCGGGGTACACGGCTGGTGATAGCTGGGGTTCGGGGGACAGTTGGAGGGAGGTGAGGTTAAGTGCATATAGGGGCTAGGCTGGCTAGGTGGACGGCTGAAGTGCGTTACTGTGCTACCAGAGTGGGGAGCAGTGCCAGGGCGTTGTGTTACTTGTAGTGCCACGGGAAAACATGGAGCGCGTAAGGCAGTGGGGTGTATAGCTAGGCGTGTAAATGTAGACGGGCAGCGGGGTGACTAGGGGGCATGGTGTTGGCGTCTAAGTTTGCACGGGTATCGTGGGGAATAGCGGGGGGGGGGTCAGCGTTGCAGATGTGCAGCAGGGTGCCCGGATGTGCTGGCAGACATGGGTGGGGTCTTTCATGAAGGGTGTTACTGTGCTATCAGAGCCGGGAGCAGTGCCAGGGCATTGTGTTACTTGTAGTGCCACGGGAAAACATGGAGCGCGTAAAGGCAGTGGGGTGTATAGCTAGGCGTGTAAATGTAGACGGACAGCGGGGTGACTAGGGGGGATGGCGTCGGCGTCTAAGTTTGCACGTTGTATCGTGGGGAATAGCGGGGGGAGGAGGGTGTCAGCTTTGCAGATGTGCAGCAGGGTGCCCGGGTATGCTGGCAGACATGGGTGGGGTCTTTCATGAAGGGTGTTACTGTGCTACCAGAGCAGGGAGCAGTGCCAGGGCGTTGTGTTACGTATAGTGCCATGAGAAAACATGGAGCGCGTAAGGCAGTGGGGTGTATAGCTAGGCGTGTAAATGTAGACGGGCAGCGGGGTGACTAGGGGGCATGGTGTTGGCGTCTAAGTTTGCACGGGTATCGTGGGGAATGGGGGGGGGGGGGGGTCAGCGTTGCAGATGTGCAGCAGGGTGCCCGGGTGTGCTGGCAGACATGGGTGGGGTCTTTCATGAAGGGTGTTACTGTGCTATCAGAGTGGGGAGCAGTGCCAGGGCATTGTGTTACTTGTAGTGCCACGGGGAAACTTGGAGCGCGTAAGGCAGTGGGGTGTATAGCTAGGCGTGTAAATGTAGACGGACAGCGGGGTGACTAGGGGGGATGGCGGCAGCGTCTAAGTTTGCACGGGTATCGTGGGGAATAGTGCGGGGAGGGTGTCAGCGTTGCAGATGTGCAGCAGGTCAGGGTATTGTGTATGTGGTGGATGTAAGGGCTGGCTGGGAGCTGTAGTTCCATGAATGGAAGCAGGGGTAGCGCTGTAGAGCTTTTTTCTATAGTTGGCCTATATTTATTAGTGATGAGCGGGTTCGGATCCTCGGGATCCGACCCGACCGAACTTCACCTTTTTTTTACACGGGTCCGAGCGACTCTGATCCTCCCGCCTTGCTCGGTTAACCCGAGCGCGCCCGAACGTCATCATCCCGCTGTCGGATTCTCGCGAGATTCGGATTCTATATAAGGAGCCGCGCGTCGCCGCCATTTTCACACGTGCATTGAGATTGATAGGGAGAGGACGTGGCTAGCGTCCTCTCCATTATATTAGAAAAGAACAAAATAAACTGAGTGACTTAGTTATGTGGGGAGGATTGGGGACAGGGAGCAGCTGTTAGGGAGTACAGTGCAGGGTTTACCACCAGTGAGTTAGTTTAATCCTTTTTTTCTCTGCCTTAAAAAAAACGCTCCACCATATCTGTGCTCAGTGTGCTGCACTGCTGCATGATATATCTGTGCTGAGTGCACTGCTCACACTGCCTAATTGTGGGGACTGGGGAGCAGTTATAGCAGGAGTACAGTGCACAGTTTTGCTGACAGTGACCACCAGTCCAGTATACGTTTGTCTGCCTGAAAAACACTCCTGTGGTAGCTTTTTTTTCTCTTCATACTAGTTTAGCAGTCTGCTGACAGTGTCCACCAGGTCCGTTATATACAGTATATTATATATATAAGCAGTACGGTAGGCCACGGCTGTACCTACCTCTGTGTCGTCAGTGCACTCGTCCTCCATAAGTAATATAATACTATACTATCCATCCATCCATCTACATTATTGTATACCTACCTGTGGTGGGTTTTTTTTTCTTCATACTAGTTTAGTAGTCTGCTGACAGTGTCCACCAGGTCCGTTATATACAGTATATTATATATATAAGCAGTACGGTAGGCCACGGCTGTACCTACCTCTGTGTCGTCAGTGCACTCGTCGTCCATAAGTAATATAATAGTATACTTACTATCCATCCATCTACATTGTATTGTATACCTACCTGTAGTGTTTTTTTTTTTCTTCATACTAGTTTAGCAGTCTGCTGACAGTGTCCACCAGGTCCGTTATATACAGTATATTATATATATAAGCAGTACGGTAGGCCACGGCTGTACCTACCTCTGTGTCGTCAGTGCACTCGTCCTCCATAAGTAATATAATACTATACTTACTATCCATCCATCTACACTGTATTGTATACCTACCTGTGGTGTTTTTTTTTCCTTCATACTAGTTTAGCAGTCTGCTGACAGTGTCCACCAGGTCCATTATATACAGTATATTATATATATAAGCAGTACGGTAGGCCACGGCTGTACCTACCTCTGTGTCGTCAGTGCACTCGTCGTCCATAAGTAATATAATACTATACTTACTATCCATCCATCTACATTGTATTGTATACCTACCTGTGGTGGGTTTTTTTTCTTCATACTAGTTTAGCAGCCTGCTGACAGTGTCCACCAGGTCCGTTATATACAGTATATTATATATATAAGCAGTACGGTAGGCCACGGCTGTACCCACCTCTGTGTCATCAGTGCACTTGTCCTCCATAAGTAATATAATACTATACTTACTATCCATCCATCTACATTGTATTGTATACCTACCTGTGGTGGTTTTTTTTCTCTTCATACTAGTTTAGCAGTCTGCTGACAGTGTCCACCAGGTCCGTTATATACAGTATATTATATATATAAGCAGTACGGTAGGCCACGGCTGTACCTACCTCTGTGTCGTCAATGCACTCGTCCTCCATAAGTAATATAATACTATACTTACTATCCATCCATCTACATTGTATTGTATACCTACCTGTGGTGGTTTTTTTTCTCTTCATACTAGTTTAGCAGTCTGCTGACAGTGTCCACCAGGTCCGTTATATACAGTATATTATATATATAAGCAGTACGGTAGGCCACGGCTGTACCTACCTCTGTGTCGTCAGTGCACTCGTCCTCCATAAGTAATATAATACTATACTCACTATCCATCCATCTACATTGTATTGTATACCTACCTGTGGTGGGTTTTTTTTTCTTCATACTAGTTTAGCAGTCTGCTGACAGTGTCCACCAGGTCCGCTATATACAGTATATTATATATATAAGCAGTACGGTAGGCCACGGCTGTACCTACCTCTGTGTCGTCAGTGCACTCGTCCTCCATAAGTAATATAATACTATACTTACTATCCATCCATCTACATTGTATTGTATACCTACCTGTGGTGGTTTTTTTTTTTCTTCATACTGGTTTAGCAGTCTGCTGACAGTGTCCACCAGGTCCGTTATATACAGTATATTATATATATAAGCAGTACGGTAGGCCACGGCTGTACCTACCTCTGTGTCGTCAGTGCACTCGTCCTCCATAAGTAATATAATACTATACTTACTATCCATCCATCTACATTATTGTATACCTACCTGTGGTGGGTTTTTTTTTCTTCATACTAGTTTAGCAGTCTGCTGACAGTGTCCACCAGGTCCGTTATATACAGCATATTATATATATAAGCAGTACGGTAGGCCACGGCTGTACCTACCTCTGTGTCGTCAGTGCACTCGTCCTCCATAAGTAATATAATACTATACTTACTATCCATCCATCTACATTGTATTGTATACCTACCTGTGGTGGTTTTTTTTTCCCTTCATACTAGTTTAGCAGTCTGCTGACAGTGTCCACCAGGTCCATTATATACAGTATATTATATATATAAGCAGTACGGTAGGCCACGGCTGTACCTACCTCTGTGTCGTCAGTGCACTCGTCGTCCATAAGTAATACAATACTATACTTACTATCCATCCATCTACATTGTATTGTATACCTACCTGTGGTGGTTTTTTTTTTCTTCATACTAGTTTAGCAGTCTGCTGACAGTGTCCACCAGGTCCGTTATATACAGCATATTATATATATAAGCAGTATGGTAGGCCACGGCTGTACCTACCTCTGTGTCGTCAGTGCACTCGTCCTCCATAAGTAATATAATACTATACTTACTATCCATCCATCTACATTGTATTGTATACCTACCTGTGGTGGGTTTTTTTTCCCTTTATACTAGTTTAGCAGTCTGCTGACAGTGTCCACCAGGTCCGTTATATACAGTATATTATATATATAAGCAGTACGGTAGGCCACGGCTGTACCTACCTCTGTGTCGTCAGTGCACTCGTCCTCCATAAGTAATATAATACTATACTTACTATCCATCCATCTACATTATTGTATACCTACCTGTGGTGGGTTTTTTTTTCTTCATACTAGTTTAGCAGTCTGCTGACAGTGTCCACCAGGTCCGTTATATACAGCATATTATATATATAAGCAGTACGGTAGGCCACGGCTGTACCTACCTCTGTGTCGTCAGTGCACTCGTCCTCCATAAGTAATATAATACTATACTTACTATCCATCCATCTACATTGTATTGTATACCTACCTGTGGTGGTTTTTTTTTCCCTTCATACTAGTTTAGCAGTCTGCTGACAGTGTCCACCAGGTCCATTATATACAGTATATTATATATATATAAGCAGTACGGTAGGCCACGGCTGTACCTACCTCTGTGTCGTCAGTGCACTCGTCGTCCATAAGTAATACAATACTATACTTACTATCCATCCATCTACATTGTATTGTATACCTACCTGTGGTGGGTTTTTTTTTCTTCATACTAGTTTAGCAGTCTGCTGACAGTGTCCACCAGGTCCGTTATATACAGCATATTATATATATAAGCAGTATGGTAGGCCACGGCTGTACCTACCTCTGTGTCGTCAGTGCACTCGTCCTCCATAAGTAATATAATACTATACTTACTATCCATCCATCTACATTGTATTGTATACCTACCTGTGGTGGGTTTTTTTTCCCTTCATACTAGTTTAGCAGTCTGCTGACAGTGTCCACCAGGTCCGGTATATGCAGTATATTATATATTTAAGCAGTACGGTAGGCCACGGCTGTACCTACCTCTGTGTCGTCAGTGCACTCGTCCTCCATAAGTAATATAATACTATACTATCCATCCATCTACATTGTATACCTGTGGTGGCTTTTAGTTGTGCGCATTAAAATATGGAGAACAAAAATGTGGAGGTTAAAAAAATAGGGAAAGATCAAGATCCACTTCCACCTCGTGCTGAAGCTGCTGCCACTAGTCATGGCCGAGACGATGAAATGCCATCAACGTCGTCTGCCAAGGCCGATGCCCAATGTCATAGTACAGAGCATGTAAAATCCAAAACACAAAAGATCAGTAAAAAAATTACCCAAAAATCAAAATTAAAAGCGTCTGAGGAGAAGCGTAAACTTGCCAATATGCCATTTATGACACGGAGTGGCAAGGAACGGCTGAGGCCCTGGCCTATGTTCATGGCTAGTGGTTCAGCTTCACATGAGGATGGAAGCACTCATCCTCTCGCTAGAAAAAAGAAAAGACTTGCGGTAAAAGCACAGCAAAGAACTGTGCGTTCTTCGAAATCCCAAATCCCAAAGGAGAGTCCAATTGTGTCGGTTGCGATGCCTGACCTTCCCAACACTGGACGGGAAGAGCTTGCGCCTCTTTTTTTCTTTGCGTCATGTGCTGTTTGGGGAGTATTTTTTGGAAGGGCCATCCTGCGTGACACTGCAGTGCCACTCCTAGATGGGCCTGGTGTTTGTGTCGGCCACTAGGGTCGCTTAGCTTAGTCGTCACACAGCTACCTCATTGCGCCTCTTTTTTTCTTTGCGTCATGTGCTGTTTGGGGAGTATTTTTTGGAAGGGCCATCCTGCGTGACACTGCAGTGCCACTCCTAGATGGGTCAGGTGTTTGTGTCGGCCACTTGGGTCGCTTAGCTTAGTCACACAACGACTTTGGTGCAGCTCTTTTTTTCTTTGCATCATGTGCTGTTTGGGGACTATTTTTTTAAGTGCCATCCTGCCTGACACTGCAGTGCCACTCCTAGATGGGCCAGGTGTTTGTGTCGGCCACTAGGGTCGCTTAGCTTAGTCGTCACACAGCTACCTCATTGCGCCTCTTTTTTTCTTTGCGTCATGTGCTGTTTGGGGAGTATTTTTTGGAAGGGCCATCCTGCGTGACACTGCAGTGACACTCCTAGATGGGCCAGGTGTTTGTGTCGGCCACTTGGGTCGCTTAGCTTAGTCACACAACGACTTTGGTGCAGCTCTTTTTTTCTTTGCATCATGTGCTGTTTGGGGACTATTTTTTTAAGTGCCATCCTGTCTGACACTGCAGTGCCACTCCTAGATGGGCCAGGTGTTTGTGTCGGCCACTAGGGTCGCTTAGCTTAGTCGTCACACAGCTACCTCATTGCGCCTCTTTTTTTCTTTGCGTCATGTGCTGTTTGGGGAGTATTTTTTGGAAGGGCCATCCTGCGTGACACTCCTAGATGGGCCAGGTGTTTGTGTCGGCCACTTGGGTCGCTTAGCTTAGTCACACAACGACTTTGGTGCAGCTCTTTTTTTCTTTGCATCATGTGCTGTTTGGGGACTATTTTTTTAAGTGCCATCCTGCCTGACACTGCAGTGCCACTCCTAGATGGGCCAGGTGTTTGTGTCGGCCACTTGTGTCGCTTATCTTAGCCAGCGACCTCGGTGCAAATTGTAGGACTAAAAATAATATTGTGAGGTGTGAGGTGTTCAGAATAGACTGAAAATGAGTGGAAATTATGGTTATTGAGGTTAATAATACTATGGGATCAAAATGACCCCCAAATTCTATGAATTAAGCTGTTTTTTAGGGTTTTTTGAAAAAACACACCCGAATCCGACAAAAAAAATTCGGTGAGGTTATGCCAAAACGCGTTCGAACCGAAAACACGGCCACAGAACCGAACCCAAAACCAAAACACAAAACCTGAAAAATTTCAGGTGCACATCACTAATATTTATATGTCGATATATTATCTGTCAAAGTAATTAGTGTTGATCTTAGTTTTGTCGATCTTGTATATGTCGACCTATTACCTGTCGACCATATTAAGTGTCGATCTAAGTTTTGTCGATCTAAGTTTTGTCGACCAAATAGATGTTCGAAATATTTGCGGTCGACTTATTAACGGTCGATAAAACAAATTTCGAACTAGTTGATGTCGAAATAAAAGATGTTCGAACTAATGGCAGTCGGTCTATTTACTGTCGAACTAGTTACTGTCGATGTAACGCTGTGGTCGAACAAACTACTGTCGATCTTAGTCAATGTCTATTGATATTACGTCAAACAGTATGTTATGTCTAACTAAAATATTCGACAAAGTAACTGACGATCATTTGTTACGGTCGAACAAATACATGTTGAACTAATGTTACTGTCGATATACAGACAGTCGATGAGTTGTACTTGTCGAAGTACCGTGGTCGATCAAAGCATTGTCGAACGGACGAATGCCGATAAAACGAACCACACCCGCGCTGTGCTCCCGCCAGCCGCGCTGTACCTTAGCCGTCACTTTCTTGATTGAAGATCTGTCTTCTAACACTCACCTGTCTTCTGACTTCTGGCTCTGTGAGGGGGGTGATGGCGTGCTGTGGGAGTGAGCATCTAGACACGGCTAGCGTTCAGTACCCTTCAGGAGCTAATGGTGTCCTGTCAGCCAGAAGCAGAGCCATGAAACTCTTCAGGAAGTTGGTTCCTACTTCTGCCCCCTCAGTCCCACGAAGCAGGGACTCTGATGCCAGCAGTTCTCCCTGAAAATAAAAAAACTAACATAAGTCTTTTCAGAGAAACTCAGTAGAGCTCCCCTGGAGTGCATCCAGTCTGCCTGGGCACATTTCTAAAACTGAGGTCTGGAGGAGGGGCATGAAGGGAGGAGCCAGTTCACACCCTTTGAAAAGTCTTAAAGTGCCCATGGCTCCTGCGGAACCGTCTATACCCCATGGTCATGAAGTGGACCCCAGCATCCTCTAGGACGTATGAGAAAAGAGCTATCTCCCATTATTATCAACATTTCACGGTTGACTTAGATCATTCAGCCTCGACTGGTGGGATGACACAGTGGTTGCCCAAATTTCCAAACTATGAAATTCAAGATTCACTGTACTTACTGGTCTTTTCTAAAGTCATGCAAAATGTTGCCCTTTTCTATATACACAGAAATGTTTGTAAACATTTTTCATAGAGCCTATTTATCATCGCACATTCCTTATGGTATGTTCTACCACTCACACCTGTTATAGATGTGGGGAACCAAATGCAGACCGGTATCCGGACTCCAGGTCGACAGCACAAAGGTCAACACACCTTAGGTCGGCGCCAATTGGTCGACACACCTTAGGTCGACATGGACAAAAGGTCGACATGGACAAAAGGTCGACATGGAAAAAGGTCGACATGAGTTTTTCACGATTTTTTTCTTTTTTTGAACCTTTTCATACTTAACGATCCACGTGGACTACGATTGGAACGGTAAAGTGTGCCGAGCGAAGCGGTAGCGGAGCGAAGGCACCATGCCCGAAGCATGGCGAGCGAAGCAAACCATGCGAGGGGATGCGGTGCACTAATTGGGGTTCCCGGTCACTCTACGAAGAAAACGACACCAAAAAAACATAAAAAACTCATGTCAACCTTTTTCCATGTCGACCTTGTTCCTGTCGACCTTTTGACCATGTCGACCTTTTGTCCATGTCGACCTTAGGTGTGTCGACCAATTGGCGTCGACCTAAGGTGTGTCGACCTTTGTGCTGTCGACCCTCAGTCCCAGACCCGTAGCCAGAATATCCGTACTAATGGGCATGACCAAAAGCAGTGATAATGGTCTGCATGGGTTAAGCAAAATCCTGAATCATCACTACTTAATTATGGGAGTCATTCAGACCACGATGGCTGCTGTGCGTTTTTGGCGCGAGATCCCCCCAGTGACGGGGAACGCCGGAGAGCAACAGACTTATTGAAGAAAGCGATCGCACCGGCAATCGCAAGAAGATTGACAGGAAGAGCCGTTTGTGGGTGTCAACTAACCGTTTCCAGGCAGTATCCGAAGAAACACAGGCGTGTCCAGCCGTTTGAAGGGAGGGTTCCTGACGTCATCTCCTGGCCGGATCATCGCAGCGGCTGAGTTAGTCCTGAGCTGTGCAGAGACTGCACAAACATTTGTTTGTGCAGCTCTCTGCACATGCATTTGCACCCCTGCACAGCGATTACCCCCTCCCCCTGTACTCCCCCTGTAGGTGGCGACTACCTGGTCGCAGCAGTGCAAAAAACGCCTGCTTGCGACCAGGTCTGAATTAGGCCCTATGTTCCTTCCACAGCAGAATGGGCATTTTTTGGCATGGTCCCATCCTCAATGGAGTCAGTAAGGGAGGTGGGTACCTTCTTTTAGCAGTTAGTGCAGCAGCCCACAAGACAATATTGCAGGAATGGATATCTACGTCTCTGACAACATTCTCGCTGTTCAAATATAAACTTTTCTATCTCTTTAGGATGCATTGGATCGAAGTTAGCTTAGACAAAGAACTAAAGTTGGAAAAAAAATTATAATATGGGAAAGCTATATCGCTACATTGTCTATAGATATGAGACGGCAAAGCCATCGTAACTTACAGAATACATCTTGGTATTTGTTACACTTAATAGATAAAATGATCCTCCTATAGAGACCAATCTTACTCATATTTAAAATATACGGCGTGACTAGAGACAGGTTGGGGGTGCTCCGGAGGGGGGGAGGGGGGGGGTGAATTAAGATATGTTTCCTATTCTTCTCTTTTGTTTCTCTTTTTGTATCCTAATTCAAGGATACAGTTTGTACAATATAAAGTAATTTGCCATATATTCGATTGCATTATTGATCTTTCAATATTTACCATTTATGGCAAATGATCTTGCTTTATAATGTCTGGTAATGACTTATGATGTGTCATTTTATGTTCGGTTGGTAAATATATTTCGTACATGAACAAATATGTTTTCGGTATTGCCAACTGTGCTTTTGTAAATTCTGTATCTTATTGGTTATAATAATGAGATTGTACAATGTTAATGTTTTACACAAAATGTTTTTATTATATGACATGCAGTGGCTTAATAAAAAACTTTTTCAGAAAAAAAGAAAAGGAGAATAGGCACTGTCAGGGGTTAAAGTGAGCTAGAACGGGTGGAACTGCGTTCCATCAGTTCCATTTGGAGACAGAACCAGTTCCTCCTCCTCCGGGCCACCTAACCCAAGAAGTCAGCCTGGTGACGCAGGGAGATGCCGGGCACTCACTTAGATTTTGTTACCAGCGAGCGCCCAGCTCCTTCCCGACAGTGGCAGCCGAAGGCAGGAGCTCATTCCTGAGCTCAGGCTTCCGACTCTGGCAGTGTGCACTATGGGAGAGACGTCATGACGTCTCTCCCATAGTTCAGAGGAGCGGACAGCCAGATGGATGGCAGCGGTTGGACGCAGGAGCGGTTCTTAAGGTAAGTATTGTGGGGGGGTTTTGTGTGTAAGTGGCGTTGCTAAAGGGGGCATAACTATTGGGGCATTACTACACGGGGCAATACTACAAAGTGGCATTACCACTGCGGGCACTACTACTGGGGGGCATAACTACTGGGGGCAATACTACACGGGGGCATTTCTACATGGAGACAATACTACTGGGAGCAATACTACACGTGGCATTACCACTGGGGACACTACTACAGGGGGCATAACTACTGGGGACATTACTACTGGGGGCAATACTACACAGGGGCATTAGCACTGGGGGCATTAATACAGGGGGCACTACCACTTGGGGCACTACTACGAGGGGCATTGCTAATGGAGGCACTACTACAGGGGGCAGTACTACACAGGGGCATTACTACTGAGGGCAATACTACATGGGGTATTACCAATGGGGACAAAACTACACGGGGCATTACCACTGGGTGCACTACCACTGGGGGCACAAACTAATGAGGGCATTCCATTGGGGGCACTTCATAAGGGGCATCACTCCTGGGGACATAAGGGGCACTACTACTGGGGGCACTGCATAAGGGGCACCACTGCAATGGGCACTACATAAGGGGCACTACCACTACAGTGAGCACTGCGTAAGGGACACTACTACTGTGGGCATTATATGTATTAGGGGTGCTACCACTGTGGGCTTTGTGTATATGGGGTAATGGGTCTAGACTGCACACCCTAGTGGTTGTAATGAGAGGTGCTATCTGCTGAGATTTTATGGTCCCCTGAACTGTTCTGTCTGGGCCACTCTGGGGCATCACCAGAGCCGGATTAAGCCTTTGGGGGGCCTGGGGTGCTTAAAACTTGGGGCCCTCTTATCAGCAATACCCGATTGGCTGTGCCTGCTGTGTGCCCCCACACCTCGATGAGGCAGCCGCTAGCTGAAAGTGAGGCTTTCCAGTTCTCCCAGTATTTGGTTCAAAGAGCTTTGGATACCAGGGTGCAAAAGGGCAATAAGTGCAGATGTACTAAGCCTTCAAAAAGTGATAAAGTGGAGAATGATAAACTACTCCTAATTGTCATTTTTCAAACCCAGCTTGTAACATGGCAGCAAGGAGCTGATTGGCTGGTACTTTATGTCTGTCCACTTTATCACTTTTCAAGGCTTAGTACATCTGGCCCTAACTCTTTTTGGGCAGTGAGGGTGGGAATGATCCGATGGAGCTGATAATGTTACATAACAGTTTTATAGTAAATAGGGTATGTCAACATAGGCTAAAGCCGGGTACACACTAGATGATACGCTCCATGAGCGATATCGTATGTGTTTGCCCTTGAACTCCTGGGCAATCGATCTAGTGCATACACACTGAGCGATATCGCTAATGATAGCATTCAGTGACGTCCTCTTGTCACCATCCCAGTGACGTGCGGTGGGGTGAGGCAGGTGAGGCAGAGCCTTTCCTGTCATACTAACGTTTGTGCCAGAGTTTTGACTGTATAAAGTATATGAAAAATACAAATAATTTGTCTGAAATATCTTCTTTGCATTATTCTAAACATTTTTATAGCCAAAACTCTGGAGTAAAAAGTCTATAGCAGGTGAGGCAGTGCCTCACCTGCCTAACATTTCCACACATCTATGATCAAAGCGCACCAAATTTTCAGCAGTTTATACTGCTGCACCTGTGTGTAATGTCCAGATGTACCCTTTGACTAATATATTGCATGTAAATCTAGCTCTGGTGTTAGACAGACATTTAGCTCACCGCACGTCCCTGCAACCACCCTGAACATGCTGTTTCTGACGACTTTGTCAGATTGACCTGCATTAACGGGCGACAGAACACCTCGTTAACGACCCATGGGAGCGCGCATTGTTAACGATATAGTGCATACACACTGGGCGATATTACAAATGATATCGCTCAGAAGGGTCAAAATGAGCGATATCATTGAAAATATCGCCTAGTGTGTATGGGGCTTAAGATCAGTATAGGGTTTTGAAATAACATTGCAGGAGGTGGATATTGAGAAACCACAAATAGAGATTAAAAAAACTATTCAAGATAAAAATAAATTAGGCACAGAGATGGTAATAGCATGAGAGTTATTAGCTGCTTCAAGGTGGGGTGTTTGGGTGAGTGGGTGCAGAGAATGTGTACATAGCTCTCTGTGGCTTCTACCTCTGGTGCACAATATACTAAATAAAAAAATAAAAAGAGATAAAACGGGCAGACTAGATGGGCCAAGTGGTTATCGGTTGTCAATTTCTATGTTACTCTGGGATGGAAGTATTATGCAGCACATATTGTGCTGCTATAGCGCTTCCTTCTTTGCTTCTTTATAAGGCGAAGCAGGAAGCAGTACCGACGAGATGTATTACCATTTTGTATGCCAGGATGGGGGAGTGGAAACTCCCCACTTCGGTGATCCCTGCCAGAGTCCACAGTGCATCGGCCTAGTGCTGATGCACTGTGTATCTCCTCCTCACTAGCTCTGCTAGGCATGTGTGAGATCCTGCAAGCCAAGCAAGATCTCCCATGCAGTCCGGAGTTGGCAGCCACTGCAGCCAGGGACAGCTCTGTCCCTGGCTGTGGTGTATGGTCAAAACGACACCTGCAGCTGTCGTAATCGATAGCTGCAGGTGTTTGAATGGTCAGTCCAACTCGCCGTTCATATACTGGCGGCAGTGGTGGGGACATCGCTGTGCTATCTTGTAGATAGCAGTGCATATAATGTCAGTTCACTTATAAAACACCACCATAGTAATACATGGGGGAGGATTGGTAACTGTCGCACTTAGGGGGTCATTCTGAGTTGTTCGCTAGCTGCATTCGTTCGCTCTGCAGCGATGAGGCAAAAAAAAGGCACTTCTGCGCATGCGTATGCGGCGCAATGCGTACGCGCAAAGTAATATTACATCGAAAGATGTGGTTTCACACAGGGTCTAGCGAAGCTTTTCAGTCGCACTGCTTGCCACAGAGTGATTGACAGGAAAGGGGCGTTTCTGGGTGTCAACTGACCTTTTTCAGGGAGTGATCGAGAAAACGCAGGTGTGCCAGGAAAAACGCAGGCGTGGCTGCCCGAACGCAGGGCGTGTTTGTGACATCAAATCAGGAACTGAACAGTCTGAAGTGATCGCAAGTGCTGAGTAGGTCTGGAGCTACTCTGAAACTGCTCAAAATTATTTTGTAGCTGCTCTGCGATCCTTTCGTTCGCACTTCTGCTAAGCTAAAATACACTCCCAGTGGGAGGCGGCATAGCGTTTGCATGGCTGCTACAAACTGCTAGCGAGCGAACAACTCGGAATGACCACCTTAAAGTGTACAGTTACTGCTTTCTCCCCTGTTGCCTTAAAATACATCTACCCCTCTATGTAAAGGAGTGTGATTCCTCCTGTTTCATCATGAAATACTCTTGCCACCTCCTCCTTGGACTCTCTGCCCCAGGGCTCCACCCCCACTTCTTCAAGCCTCTTTCAATGATCGAAAACCTAGTTGATCAGTGCTACAGACATGTGGCGCCCTAGAAATACAGCTTAATAATAATAATAATAATAATAATAGTGCAGCTCTTGCTAGGGCTAATTGTGGGACATGCTGCTGGCTGTGACTGAGGAATCTATCTTTATCTGTGATAACTCTTTAAGACCAAGAAGGATCCTTCTTCCAGTCTCTCTACCTCTCCTCCTGTGCAGTGGCTGTATATTTCTGGCATCCAAGCAGTAGCCCTTACCTCCCACCTTCCCGTACTCTCCCTCCCAGTGGCGTAACTACTGCCCCCGCAGCCCTCGCGGTTGCTTGGGGGCGAGGGGCTGCGGGGGCGCCGCCACTGCTTTAGCGCAGATTGACATGCAGATGAGCGTCCGCATGTCAATCTGTTCTCACTAACCCTCCCTGCTGTAAGGAGGGACACGGAGGGCACAGCGCGCGCCTCTACTGTGTCCCTCCTGCGTCTCCGGCGGGTCTAATAAAGGAAGTGCCATTCGTGAGATCCGATTGGCTCACGAACCGTAACTTCCTTTAACAGACCCGCCGGAGACCCAGGAGGGACACAGGAGAGGCGCCCTCCGTGTCCCTCCAACACAAAACAGAGGGGGAGCGCGGGGGAGCGGAGAGCGGGGGCACGCACTGGGGGAGCATATGTGCACTGAGGGGGCATATATGGCACTGGGGGGGTGTATGTGTACCTGGCACATGGGGGGGCTCTATTTGGCACTGGGGGCACGTGAGTACCTGACATGTGGGGGGGGGCTATATTTGGCACTGGGGGCATGTGAGTACCTGGCACTGTGGGGGAATGTCTGGCACTGGGGGCATATGTGGCATTGGGGGGGTATATGTGTACCTGGCACATGGGGGGGCTATATTTGGCACTGGGGGCATGTGAGTACCTGGCACTGTGGGGGAATATCTGGCACTGGGGGCATATGTGGCACTGGGGTGGGTATATGTGTACCTGGCACATGGGGGGGGGCTATATTTGGCACTGGGGGCATGTGAGTACCTGGCACCGTGGGGGAATATCTGGCACTGGGGACATATGTGGCACTGGAAGCACAGCCCTAGCAACAAGCACTACCCCCTAGCAACGAGCATGACACCCAGTGCATGAAACCCCCAACGAGCATGACACCCAGTGAATGAAACACCTGGCAACGAGCATGAAAACCAGTGCATGAAACCCCTGGCAACGAGCATGACATCCTGAGCATGAAAACCCCTGGCACCGTGCATGGAACCAAGAGCATGAAACCCCTGGCAACGAGCAGGTAATTTAAAAGTAATTAGAAGCCTTACTGTAGGACTTAATGTGTAATGGGCATTACGGTGTGTGGCATAATGTATCACGGACATTGCGGTGTGTGTCATAATGTGTCATAGGCATTACGGTGTGTGGCATACTATCTCATGGGCATTGTGGTATGTGGTATAATGTCTCAGGGGCATTGCAGTGTGGCATAATGTATAATGGGCATTGCGGTGTGTGGCATAGGGTATAATAGGCATTGCGGTATGTGTCACAGGCATTACGGTGTATGGTATACTATATCACGGGCATTGTGATATGTGGTATAATGTCTCAGGGTCATTGCAGTGTGTGGCATAATGTATCACGGACATTGCGGTGTGTGTCATAATGTGTCAGGCATTACGGTGTGTTGTATACTATATCACGGGCATTGTGGTATGTGGTATAATGTCTCAGGGTCATTGCAGTGTGGCATAATGTATAACGGGCATTGCGGTGTGTGGCATAAGGTATAACGGGCATTGCGGTATGTGTCAGGCATTACGGTGTGTTGTGTACTATATCACGGGCATTGTGGTATGTGCTATAATGTCTCAGGGTCATTGCAGTGTGTGTCATAATGTGTCACAGGCATTGTATGTGCTATAATGTATCAGGGTCATTGCAGTGTGTAGCATAATGTATAACGGGCATTGCGATTCCTGTCATAATGTGTCACAGGCATTACGGTGTGTGGCATAATATGTCGGGGGCATAATGGTGTGTGCATATTGTGTCATGTGCATTATTGTGTGTGGCATAATGTCTAAGGGCCATTGCAGTATGTGGCATAATGTATACTGGGCATTACTATAAGGAGGAAAAATGACAAATAATGTAAGGGGCATGAATCAGGATTATTTTTCTTTCCTGTGGTGGCCAACGTCTGGGCGTGCAGGTTGCAAAACTGGGGTATAAGGTAGTCTTTTCCTGCAATGCCACACCCCTTTATGCGAAGCCACACCCATTCCGACGAAGCCACACCCCTTTTTGCTGCACGCGCATGTTTGTCCCTTTAATAGTGCCAATTATGGGGGATGGGGGGGCCGAAGAATTTTTTGGCTTCGGGGAGAAAAATTTCTAGTTACGCCACTGCTTCCTCCCCCAATATGACCATTTTCTTCTCCCTTTGCTCTGCAGTGTGCACTATACTGAGCTTCATGTGCTGTCAGACAGGCTTTTACTGCTGTTTACCTTATCTCCTATACCAGTGATCAGGCGGCATCTACAGCTTCTCCCTGCTCGGATGTTTACTCAGTCATTATGTGCCTGTGCGGAGCAGACTGGATGGGGACTGCGGAGGGTGGGAGAGGAAATGTACACGCTCTGTTGTTTCTTCCCCTTCCTCTATCACGTGGAGCTGGGACAGACGCAGTAGAGGACAGCGCTGCTGAATGCTCATTGGTCAGAGCGAGTCCTGCCTCTGTGCCTGCTCCCAGAGTCCCACAGCAGCAGCATTTCTCTCAACTGCATGCGCGTGGGAGAGCACTGCACAGCTGACTCGTGAAACATTCCTGACTTTGTTGTAACCCCCCTGGCGGCCATTTAAGAAAATGAAAATGGCTCCGACTGGGGGGCCCCATTAGAGATGAGGGCCCGGGGGTACTTGCCCCCTATGACCCTGCCTTAATCCGGCTCTGGGCATCACACCCTAACACTTATAGTCACTATTATTTCACCATCTTCTATGTATGTTATTTTATACATGTATATATTTTTTCACCCACTTTATATCTAATTTTAAAACACTTTCTACACTCAGTAACTACCTATGCTTATCCTATACTTTATTACACCTCACGATTTTCTACTAGTGTGATGCCTTGGGAGGGGGGGGGGGGGTTGTGGCTGGGCTGATTTGGGGGTGCCCTGCGCCCCAATGTGAACCCCAAAGTGTTAGGGACTTGCTCGATAGAGGTGACCTCGACGCGGTGGGCAAGCCCATATCATTGGCCAATTATATGCTAACAACCTCTTATTATATATTATATATTGTAATTTACAGTAATGATTGCATAGTGCATTTGCACCCATTTCTTCCCCTGTATTACCATAAAATCTTAGCAGACAGCAGCTCTCATTACAACCACTAGGGTGTGCAGTCTAGACCCATGGCCATTTCCTCTGTATAGTCTATACCAGAGGTTCCCAAACTGTGTGCCGCGGCTCCCTGTGGTACCGCAGCGCTGTCACAGGGGTGCCGCCGCCGCAGCCTTGCAGTCGCATGTCTTTTTTTTTTTTCCTGTGCGGCCCGGGCAGTGTGGACTCGGCGCCGGGGGGGGGGGGGGGGGATTTGAGTGCGGGCGGCAGTAACCTGTGCGGCCCTGCCAGTGTGAAGTTAGCCAGCGCCGGGGGAGAGGGAGTACAGGCGGCAGTAACCTGTGTGGCCGGGCAGCGTGGAGTTAGAGCGGGGAGCGGCGGGATGTGTCAGAGCAGCCAGGCAGTGTGGGCTTCTTTCTTAGCCGGTGCCGGAAGAGGGGCGGTAGATAGCGGGCGGCAGTAACCTGTGTGGCCGGGCAGTGTGGAGTTAGCCGGGGGGGATGTTATCTGGTGGCAGTGACCTGTGCGGCTGTGCCCAAAGTCAGCCAGCGGATCGGGTGAAGGGGGGATGTTAATGGTCATCGGAGCAGTGACGTGCGGTGAGGTAAATGCCTGGTTAGGCACTGGCTAAACTCGTTAACTGCACAGCGGGAACTCCTCAGCTACTAGTCACACTCCCCATAACCAGCACCGCTAGTCCTACAGCATACCTATGGACTGTCCCGATTTTGGCGGGACAGTGCCCTTTTTTCACGGTCTGTCCCGCTGTCCCACCCGCGGGTTGCAGTGTCCTGTGGTGGGGAGGGGGGGGGGGCAGTTGGGAGATCCCCCTGTCACCTGCTGCTCTGAGCAGAGCAGTGGCGAATAGATGCTGTGCGCATGTGCACAGCGTCAGTAGCAGCTCTTGCCACGGGCAAGCAGGCTTTTTGCCCGGGGCGCCGTTACCCTGAGGGCGCCGCCGCCATGACAAGAGCCGCTACTGGTCCACCCTCCCTCCTTCCCCGCTCCCCGACTGCAGCGAGCTCCGTGTGCACCCGCTGCAGCCGGCGTCGCTCACTGGCGCTAGAGGTCAAAATTGACCCCTAGTGTCAGCGCAGCGCTGATATGGGAGAGACGTCATGACATCTCTCCCACAGGGAAGAGCCGGCGCCCGGAGACAGCAGCAGATCTACAGGGGGCACAACTACAGGGGGCACATACTGGGGGCACTGCTACAGGGGGAACAGCTACTGGGGGCACAGCTACAAGGGGAACAGCTACTGGGAGCACAGCTACAGGGGGCACAACTACTAAGGGCACAACTACAGGGGGCATTGCTACAGGGGGAACAGCTACTGGGGGCAAATTAACTGGGGGCATAGCTGCTGGGGGTACAACTACTGGGGGCAAATCTACAGGGGGGCACAAGTACAGGGGGCACAACTACAGTGGGCAAATCTACTGGGGGCAAATCAACTGGGGGGCACAACTACTTGGGGCAAATCTGGGGGCACAGCTACTGGGGGCATAACTGTGGCCACGACCCTCCCCTATAAAGCCATGCCCCTATTTTTCGTGAACTGTTTTGCCGGGGGGGGGGGGGGGCAGTGGAAACTTTCGCACTGGTCGCCACAAGGTGTAGAACCGGCCCTGCACAGTGTCTATTCTCGGCAGGGGTGCGGTATGTGAGACTGCTGGTCAGCATACCGACACTGGAATCCTGGCAGCGGAATGCCATGCGGGTGGGGTTCGAGAGCAACAATCTCCTTGTGGGCTCGCTCGACATGCTGCAGGCTCGGTGGTGACCTGCGGTAGCCACAGTTTCTATTCCCACTCTATGGATGTTGTGGACACCCACGAGTGGAAATAGTCCCTGTTGGTCAGCATGCCGACCGTCGGGATTGTGAGGGAGCGGGATGTAGGGGGTGGTCCCCCCAAAATGTAGGGGGAAGGCAGACTCCTGACCGCTGGTCACATAACTACCCCTCCCCCCCTCAGTGCCGTAACTAGACATTTTAGCACTGTGTGCAAGAAACGGCATCACCCCCCCTTAATGCAAACCGGCGGCAGTGCGCGTCGTAGGCGCACACAAAAAATAATGGGGCGTGGCTTCACGGGAAAGGGGTGTGGCCACAAAATAATACCAATTCATATAATGGTACACAGTAGTCTCCATTATTCAAATTACACCGCACAGTAGCGCCACTACACCAGGTAGAGCCCCTTTTACACCTTACGGCAGACAGCATCCCCTTTTTACACATTACGGCAGACAGCGCCCTCTTTTTACACATTACGGCAGACAGCGTCCCCTTTTTTACACATTACGGCAGACAGAGTCTCCTTTTTACACATTACGGCAGACAGCGTCCTCCTTTTACACGTTACGGCAGACAGCGTCCCCTTTTTTATACATTACGGCAGACAGCATCCCCTTTTTTACACATTACGGCAGACAGCTTCCTTTTTTACACATTACGGCAGACAACGTCCCCTTTTTTTACACATTACGGCAGACAGCGTCCCCTTTTTTACACATAACGGCAGACAGCGTCCCCTTTTTTACACATTATGGCAGACAGCGTCCCCTTTTTACACATTACGGCAGACAGCGTCCCCCTATTTTACACATTACGGCAGACAGCGTCCCCCTTTTTTACACATTACGGCAGACAACGTCCCTTTTTTACACATTACGGCAGAGTCCTTTTTTTACACATTTCGGCAGACAGCGTCCTCCTTTTACACGTTACGGCAGAGAGCGTCCCCTTTTTTACACATTACGGCAGAGAGAGTTCCCTTTTTTACACATTACGGTAAGAGAGCGTCCCCCTTTTAAACATTACGGCAGACAGCGTCCACCTTTTACACATTATGGCAGGCAGAGTCCCCCTTACACCCCTCCCCCCCATCTACCCTTAGGGTGTAGTGTAGTGTAGTGAAGTGTACTGTGGTGTAGTGTAGTGTACTGTAGTGAAGTGTAGTGTAATATAGTGTAGTATAGTGTAGTGATGTGCACCGGACATTTTTTGGGTTTTGTGTTTTGGTTTTGGATTCGGTTCCGCGGCCGTGTTTTGGATTCGGACACGTTTTGGCAAAACCTTACCGAAAAATTTTTGTCGGATTCGGGTGTGTTTTGGATTCGGGTGTTTTTTACAAAAAAACCTAAAAAACAGTTAAATCATAGAATTTGGGGGTCATTTTGATCCCATAGTTTTATTAACCTCAATAACCATAATTTCCACTCATTTCCAGTCTATTCTGAACACCTCACACCTCACAATATTATTTTTAGTCCTAAAATTTGCACCGAGGTCGCTGGATGGCTAAGCTAAGCGACACAAGTGGCCGACACAAACACCTGGCCCATCTAGGAGTGGCACTGCAGTGTCAGGCAGGATGGCACTTCAAAAAAATAGTCCCCAAACAGCACATGATGCAAAGAAAAAAAGAGGTGCACCAAGGTCGCTGTGTGACTAAGCTAAGCGACACAAGTGGCCGACACAAACACCTGGCCCATCTAGGAGTGGCACTGCAGTGTCAGGTAGGATGGCACTTCAAAAAAATAGTCCCCAAACAGCACATGATGCAAAGAAAAAAAGAGGCGCACCAAGGACGCTGTGTGACTAAGCTAAGCGACACAAGTGGCCGACACAAACACCTGGCCCATCTAGGAGTGGCACTGCAGTGTCAGGCAGGATGGCACTTCAAAAAAATAGTCCCCAAACAGCACATGATGCAAAGAAAAAAAGAGGCGCACCAAGGTCGCTGTGTGACTAAGCTAAGCGACACAAGTGGCCGACACAAACACCTGGCCCATCTAGGAGTGGCACTGCAGTGTCAGGCAGGATGGCACTTCAAAAAAATAGTCCCCAAACAGCACATGATGCAAAGAAAAAAAGAGGCGCACCAAGGTCGCTGCGTGACTAAGCTAATCGACACAAGTGGCCGACACAAACACCTGGCCCATCTAGGAGTGGCACTGCAGTGTCAGGCAGGATGGCACTTCAAAAAAATAGTCCCCAAACAGCACATGATGCAAAGAAAAAAAGAGGCGCACTACAGGTATAGAATGTAGATGGATAGTATACTTAATGACGACACAGAGGTAAGTACAGCAGTGGCCTTCCGTACTGCTATATATAGTATACTGGTGGTCACTGTGTCAGCAAACTGCAAAACTAAAATGCACCACAGGTATAGAATGTAGATGGATAGTATACTTAATGAATGACGACACAGAGGTAGGTACAGCAGTGGCCTTCCGTACTGCTATATATAGTATACTGGTGGTCACTGTGTCAGCAAACTGCAAAACTAAAATGCACCACAGGTATAGAATGTAGATGGATAGTATACTTAATGAATGACGACACAGAGGTAGGTACAGCAGTGGCCTTCCGTACTGCTATATATAGTATACTGGTGGTCACTGTGTCAGCAAACTGCAAAACTAAAATGCACCACAGGTATAGAATGTAGATGGATAGTATACTTAATGACGACACAGAGGTAGGTACAGCAGTGGCCTTCCGTACCGTACTGCTATATATACTGGTGGTCACTGTGTCAGCAAACTGCAAAACTAAAATGCACCACAGGTATAGAATGTAGATGGATAGTATACTTAATGAATGACGACACAGAGGTAAGTACAGCAGTGGCCTTCCGTACGGCTATATATAGTTAACTGGTGGTCACTGTGTCAGCAAACTGCAAAACTAAAATGCACCACAGGTATAGAATGTAGATGGATAGTATACTTAATGAATGACGACACAGAGGTAGGTACAGCAGTGGCCTTCCGTACTGCTATATATAGTATACTGGTGGTCACTGTGTCAGCAAACTGCAAAACTAAAATGCACCACAGGTATAGAATGTAGATGGATAGTATACTTAATGAATGACGACACAGAGGTAGGTACAGCAGTGGCCTTCCGTACTGCTATATATAGTATACTGGTGGTCACTGTGTCAGCAAACTTCAAAACTAAAATGCACCACAGGTATAGAATGTAGATGGATAGTATACTTAATGACGACACAGAGGTAGGTACAGCAGTGGCCTTCCGTACTGCTATATATAGTATACTGGTGGTCACTGTGTCAGCAAACTGCAAAACTAAAATGCACCACAGGTACAGAATGTAGATGGATAGTATACTTAATGACGACACAGAGGTAGGTACAGCAGTGGCCTTCCGTACTGCTATATATAGTATACTGGTGGTCACTGTGTCAGCAAACTGCAAAACTAAAATGCACCACAGGTATAGAATGTAGATGGATAGTATTCCTAATGAATGACGACACAGAGGTAGGTACAGCAGTGGCCTTCCGTACTGCTATATATAGTATACTGGTGGTCACTGTGTCAGCAAACTGCAAAACTAAAATGCACCACAGGTATAGAATGTAGATGGATAGTATACTTAATGAATGACGACACAGAGGTAGGTACAGCAGTGGCCTTCCGTACTGCTATATATAGTATACTGGTGGTCACTGTGTCAGCAAACTGCAAAACTAAAATGCACCACAGGTATAGAATGTAGATGGATAGTATACTTAATGAATGACGACACAGAGGTAGGTACAGCAGTGGCCTTCCGTACTGCTATATATAGTATACTGGTGGTCACTGTGTCAGCAAACTGCAAAACTAAAATGCACCACAGGTATAGAATGTAGATGGATAGTATACTTAATGACGACACAGAGGTAGGTACAGCAGTGGCCTTCCGTACTGCTATATATAGTATACTGGTGGTCACTGTGTCGGCAAACTGCAAAACTAAAATGCACCACAGGTACAGAATGTAGATGGATAGTATACTTAATGACGACACAGAGGTAGGTACAGCAGTGGCCTTCCGTACTGCTATATATAGTATACTGGTGGTCACTGTGTCAGCAAACTGCAAAACTAAAATGCACCACAGGTATAGAATGTAGATGGATAGTATACTTAATGAATGACGACACAGAGGTAGGTACAGCAGTGGCCTTCCGTACTGCTATATATAGTATACTGGTGGTCACTGTGTCAGCAAACTGCAAAACTAAAATGCACCACAGGTATAGAATGTAGATGGATAGTATACTTAATGACGACACAGAGGTATGTACAGCAGTGGCCTACTGTACCGTAATGCTATATATTATATACTGGTGGTCACTGGTCAGCAAAACTCTGCACTGTACTCCTCCTATATAATATTATACTGGTGGTCCCCAGTCCCCACAATAAAGCAGCACAATGAGCACAGATATGGAGTGTTTTTCAGGCAGACAACGTATACTGGTGGTCACTGTCAGCAAAACTCTGCACTGTACTCCTGCTATATAATACAGCTGCTCCCCAGTCCCCACAATTAAGCAGTGTGAGCACAGATATATGCAGCACACTGAGCACAGATATGGAGCATTTTTTTCAGGCAGAGAACGGATAACTGGTGGTCAGTGATCAGCAAAACTCTGCACTGTACTCCTTCTATATACAGCTGCTCCCCAGCCCTCCCCACAATTAAGCAATAGTGCACAGCACAATCAAGTTCAACAATAACGGAGAGGACGCCAGCCACGTCCTCTCCCTAACATTTCCAATGCACAAGTGAAAATGGCGGCGACGCGCGGCTGCTTATATAGAATCCGAATCTCGCGAGAATCCGACAGCGGGATGATGACGTTCGGGCGCGCTCGGGTTACCCGAGCCATACGGGAGAATCCGAGTATGGCTCGGACCCGTGTAAAAAGGGTGAAGTTCGGGTGGGTTCGGTTTCCGAGAAACCGAACCCGCTCATCACTAGTATAGTGTAGTGTAGTATAGTGTAGTGTAGTGTAGTGTAGTATAGTAGTCACTTACGTGCTGTTGCGGGCGGGCGGCGGCGGCTTCACCGGGACACGGGCGGGCGGGTGGTGGCTTCGGCAGCAGGAGTCTTGTGGGCGGCATCGGCTTCCGAATTGCAGGGGAGGTGGGCCGGGCTGCCGCTGGCCCATTGAGAAGCCTGCCTGTCACACAGACGCCTCCGAAAACTTCCTCTGAACTTGCAGCCGACCGCCCGCCTGTGTCCAGCTTCAGCTGGCAGCTTCAGCTGGACACAGGCATGCGGGCGAGCGGCGGCGGTTTCAAGTTCAGAGGAAGTTGCGGGACACAGGTGGGCGGGTGGGTGGCGGCGGCTTCAGCGGGACACAGATGTGTCCAGGCAGGCGGGCGGCGGCTTCAGAGGAACACGGGCGGGTGGCGCTGCCGTCAGCGGGACACAGGCGGCGCCGCCTTCAGCAGTCTGGACTCGGAGCTAGCAGGTGTGATGCCCGATGATGTGCCCTCAGTGCATTTGCACTGTGGGCAAGGCACCATCGGTACACACCTAGTTACGGCTCTGCTCCTCCCCCCCCCGTAGAGAGGGACAGGGGTCATGGCCAGTAGTTCACTGAGCGGTTCATACCCTCATAAGCACAAAAATGGAGGCGTGGCTTGCAATCACGGCACTTGCCGCAAGGGCAAACCCACTCGCCGATAGGCCACACCCCCTAAAATCGGACCCTAGAAGAAATGGGAGATATGCTACATAAAGAGGCCTTGCACTCACCTGGCAGCGGTACACTTCAGTATGTCCGCAACCAGAGCCAGGAGATTCACCACTGTGCACTTCCCTTCATCTCCCCACTGAGCGCCGGGTGTGGTATGGTATGCCAGCGGTCGGGCTCCCGGCGACCAGCATACCGGCGCCGGGAGCCCGACCGCCAGCTTACCGACAGTGTGGCGAGCGCAAATGAGCCCCTTGCGGGCTCACTGCGCTCGCCACACTGCGGGCACGGTGGCGCGCTACGCTATTTTATTCTCCCTCCAGGAGGGTCGTGGACCCCCACGAGGGAGAATAAGTGTCGGTATGCCGGCTGTCGGGATTCCGTTGCCGGTATACTGTGCGCCGGGATCCCGACAGCCGGCATACTGAAGACCACCCCTGAGCGCCCAGCACCACGATCACGCTGCTGCCCACCAGCAGCTGCAGGGAGCTGTCAGTGGCCGGAGAGGGGGTAGGGCAGTCAAGCTGCTGCAGGTCCTGCTGAACTGGAGGAGGTGAGGAGCTGCAGAAGCTCCGTGGTTAAGCTGTGTCCACAGGCAGAAGCGGCTGGTGAGTGACTGTCACGCTCCCACCTGAAGGGACTGCTGTCTGTGGTACTTAAAATGTGGCCGCCCTGGGGGAATGGCTTCTGACACCCTGCCCACCCGACTCAGCCCACCCCTGCCACTGTCCAATCACGTCTGCCTGATTGACAGGGGTGTGCCTTGATGTAAGCTGAAGGCACAGCCCCGTATCAATGAGGCAGACGTTCTAGTGCCTCTTTTCATTCATTTTTCAATGAGCTTTTCCAGCCCGCAGCTTGGCCCCGCCCCCTTCCACCCCCCACTTCAGCCACTTTATTATTGTCAGTGGGAGGCTGCGCTCTCGCTGCCTCCCACATAGCTTTGGCTGCATTTTCATGCTGAAAATGATTAGAATAATACAAAGTAGGATCTTTGTATTATATTAATCATTATGACTTGGGAGGCACTGCCACCCCTGCCTCCCCTGACTGCATGTTCCTGCATCGGAGTCCCCCGGCATGGGGATGTGATGCTGTGCTCGGATCAGGTGCAGGGGGATGTTAATGGTCATTGGAGTCACCCGGCGCAGGGTGGGGTGTTGTGCACGGCTCAGGTGCATGGGGAGTAACCGGTGACTGGAGTCACCCGGTGGGGGAGGGGTGCTGTTGTGCGGGATGTCCTCCGGTGCAGGGGGGAACCTGTGACTGGAATCAGCCGGTGGGGGCGCGGGGGCAAGCAGGCTGGAGTGACCAAGGAGTGCGCTGGAGTGACCAAGGAACGTTTTTAGATTGATTTATTTGACTGCAAAAATGTTTTATTTTATTTTTATACAAAGCCTGTTTTTTTTTTTTTTTTTTTAATGGCTGCAGGTGCAGGTGACCAGTATTGCACTGCAAAAAGACATAGGGGAGTATTCATGTACGCTACGTAAGATAAATTGATACTTCTCACTATACATTGCATCGGTTCGATGCGATATATAACTTCGGTAAGTAGCAATTCATAAATACTCACCTTTCCAGTAATGTGTGGTATCTCGGGCTCCAGCGGCGCTGTCTTCTCCTGTGGTCTCCCATTGCGCTGTTGGATTCAGCTGGCGGGTCCCTCTACACATGCAGAAGTCCCGAGACGCTGCAGGGTGGTCAGGGAGCAGGGCTATGGCTGGGTGCTGGGCAGAAAGCAGGGATGCACTCATACACGGTGTGATTCTCGGATGCGTTTTGAACTTTTAAGTTCAAAACGCATCACTTGTAGTTCAGATCACATCGTGTTTCTTTTAGCTTGTGATGCGCGCTCCCACGTAGTTCTCATCACAAGCCAAAAAAGTATTTTTGTACTAGATCGCATCTAGTTCAAATCGCACGCTGTTGTAGCGTATCACATGTGATTTGAACTAGATGCAATGCGATCTAGTACAAAACGCACCTAGCACAAAATGTACCGTTGTGGGCACCTTTAGCTTGCTTGCAATTTTTGCACAGATTTCAGATTCCGCTGTTAATGAGTGCTGTCAATTGGTCTTTAAAATAAATCGAATTAAAGAAATATATTTTTTCTTGGATTTATGTTTATTATTTTTACAAACAAGTTAATAAGTAATTTCTCTGACGTCCTAAGTGGATGCTGGGACTCCGTAAGGACCATGGGGAATAGCGGCTCCGCAGGAGACTGGGCACAACTAAAGAAAGCTTTAGGACTACCTGGTGTGCACTGGCTCCTCCCACTATGACCCTCCTCCAGACCTCAGTTAGAATCTTGTGCCCGGCTGAGCTGGATGCACACTAGGGGCTCTCCTGAGCTCCTAGAAAGAAAGTATATTTTAGGTTTTTTATTTTACAGTGAGATCTGCTGGCAACAGACTCACTGCAGCGAGGGACTAAGGGGAGAAGAAGCGAACCTACCTAACTGGTGGTAGCTTGGGCTTCTTAGGCTACTGGACACCATTAGCTCCAGAGGGATCGACCACAGGACCCGACCTCGATGTTCGGTCCCGGAGCCGCGCCGCCGGCCCCCTTACAGAGCCAGAAGCAAGAAGTGTTCCGGAAAATCGGCGGCAGAAGACTTCTGTCTTCAACAAGGTAGCACACAGCACTGCAGCTGTGCGCCATTGCTCCTCATGCACACTTCACACTCCGGTCACTGATGGGTGCAGGGCGCTGGGGGGGGGGCGCCCTGAGGGCAATATAATACACCTTGGCTGGCAAATCTACACCATATATAGTCAGGAAGGCTATATAGGTGTAAAAATACCCCTGCCAGAATTCCAGAAAAAGCGGGAGAAAAGTCAGCCGAAAAAGGGGCGGGGCTATCTCCCTCAGCACACTGGCGCCATTTTTTCTTCACAGTGCAGCTGGAAGACAGCTCCCCAGGCTCTCCCCTGTAGTTTTCAGGCTCAAAGGGTTAAAAAGAGAGGGGGGGGGGGCACTAAATTTAGGCGCAATATGTGTATACAAGCAGCTATTGGGGGAAAAATCACTCAGTTATAGTGTTAATCCCTGCATTATATAGCGCTCTGGTGTGTGCTGGCATACTCTCTCTCTGTCTCCCCAAAGGACTTTGTGGGGTCCTGTCCTCAGTCAGAATGAAGTGTGTAAAGAGCGTGGGTTCCCCCGATAAGAAAATGGTAATTTCTAAAAAGTTACTGCTGGCGTACCCTTTCCCGCAGAGGATAGGTCACGTTGGGAGATATCCCCTAGGGTGGATAAGGCGCTCACACGTTTGTTAAAAAAGGTGGCACTGCCGTCTTGGGATACGGCCACTTTGAAGGAGCCTGCTGATAAAAAGCAGGAGGCTATCCTGAAGTCTGTATATACACACTCAGGTACTATACTGAGACCTGCATTTGCCTCAGCATAAATAGTGCTGCTGCAGCGTGGTCTGATACCCTGTCAGATAATATTAATACCCTAGACAGGGATAATATTTTGCTAACATAGAGCATATTAAAGACGTCGTCTTATATATGAAGGATGCACAGAGGGATATTTGCCGGCTGGCATCCAGAATTAATGCAATGTCCATTCTGCCAGGAGGGTATTAGAGACCCGGCAGTGGACAGGTGATGCTGCCTTTAAAAGGCACATGGAGATTCTGCCTTATAAGGGTGAGGAATTGTTTGGGGATGGTCTCTGGGACCTCGTATCCACAGCAACAGCTGGGAAGAAAATTTTTTACCTCAGGTTTCCTCACAGCCTAAGAAAGCACCGTATTTTCAGGTACAGTCCTTTCGGCTTCAGAAAAGCAAGCGGGTCAAAGGCGCTTCCTTTCTGCACAGAGACAAGGGAAGAAGGAAAAAGCTGCACCAGACAGCCAGTTCCCAGGATCAAAAATCTCCCCCCGCTTCCTCTGAGTCCACCGCATGACGCTGGGGCTCCACAGGTGGAGACAGGTGCGGTGGGGGCGCGTCTCGGGAACTTCAGGAACCAGTGGGCTTGCCCACAGGTGGATCCCTAGGTTCTGCAAGTAGTATCACAGGGATACAGGCTGGAGTTCGAGGCGACTCCCCCTCGCCGTTACCTCACATCAGCCTTGCCTGCTGCCCTCGGAGAAAGGGAGGTAGTAGTGGCGGCAATTCACAAGCTGTACTTCCAGCAGGTGAAATCAAGGTACCCCTCCTTCAACAAGGCCGGGGTTACTATTCCAAAATGTTGTGGTACCGAAACCAGACGGTTCGGTGAGACCCATTCTAAAATTGTAATCCTTGAACACTTATATACGAAGGTTCAAGTTCAAAATGGAATCGCTCAGGGCGATTATTGCAAGCCTGGAGAATTTCATGGTATCACTGGACATCAAGGATGCTTACCTGCATGTCCCTATTTACCCTCTTCACCAGGAGTACCTCAAAATTGTGGTACAGGATTGTCATTACCAATTCCAGACGTTGCCGTTGGTCTGTCCCCGGCACCAAGGGTATTTACCAAGGTAATGGCCGAAATAATTATCCCGTACTTGGACGATCTCCTTATAAAGGCGAGGTCCAGGGAGCAGTTGTTCGTCAGAGTAGCACTATCTCGGGAAGTGCTACAACAGCACGGCTGGATTCTGAATATTCCAAAGTCGCAGCTGGTTCCTACGACGCGTCTACTGTTCCTGGGTATGGTTCTGGACACAGAACAGGATAAAAAGGGTTTCTACCGGAGAAGTCCAAGGAGTTGTCATCTCTAGACAGAGACCTCCTATTACAAATACAGGTGTCGGTGCATCAATGCACGCGAGCCCTGGGAAAGATGGTAGCTTCTTACGAAGAAATTCCATTCGCCAGGTCCCATGCAAGGATCTTCCAGTGGGATCTGTTGGACAAGTGGTCCGGGTCGCATCTTCAGATGCATCGGCGGATAACCCTGTCTCCAAGGGCCAGGGTGTCGCTGTTGTGGTGGCTGCAGACCTGGTGACCACGGATGCCAGCCTTCGAGGCTGGGGGGCAGTCACACAGGGAAGAAACTTCCAAGGACTATGGAAAAGTCAGGAGACTTCCCTACACATAAATATTCTGGAACTAAGGGCCATTTACAATGCCCTAAGTCAGGCTAGACCCCTGCTCCAACACCGGCCGGTGCTGATCCAGTCAGACAACATCACGGCGGTCGCTCATGTAAACCGACAGGGCGGCACAAGATGCAGGATGGCGATGGCAGAAGCCACAAGGATTCTCCGATGGGCGGAAAATCATGTGTTAACACTGTCAGCAGTGTTCATTCCCGGAGTGGACAACTGGGAAGCAGACTTTCTCAGCAGACACGACTTCCACCCGGGAGAGTGGGGACTTCATCCAGAAGTCTTCCAAATGATTGTACACCGTTGGGAAAGGCCACAGGTGGACATGATGGCATCCCGCCTCAACAAAAAGCTACAAAGATATTGCGCCAGGTCAAGGGACCCTCAGGCGATAGCTGTGGACGCTCTGGTAACACCGGGGGTGTACCAGTCGGTGTATGTGTTCCCTTCTCTGCCTCTCTTACCCAGGGTAATGAGAATAATAAGAAGGAGAGGAGTAAGAACTATACTCATTGTTCCGGATTGGCCAAGAAGAGCTTGGTACCCAGAACTCCAAGAAATGATCTCAGAGGACCCATGGCCTCTGCCGCTCAGACAGGACCTGCTGCAGCAGGGGCCCTGTCTGTTCCAAGACTTACCGCGACTGCGTTTGACGGCATGGCGGTTTAACGCCGGATCCTGAAGGAAAAGGGCATTCCGGAGTAAGTTATCCCTACGCTAATTAAAGCTAGGAAAGAAGTGAACGCAAACCATTATCACCGCATATGGCGGAAATATGTTGCGTGGTGTGCGGCCAGGAAGGCCCCAAAGGAGGAATTTCAGCTAGGTCGATTTCTGCACTTCCTACAGTCAGGGGTGACTATGGGCCTAAAATTGGGTTCCATTAAGGTCCAGATTTCGGCTCTATCGATTTTCTTCCAAAATAGAACTGGCTTCACTGCCTGAAGTTCAGACTTTTGTTAAGGGAGTGCTGCATAGTCAGCCCCCGTTTGTGCCTCCAGTGGCACCGTGGGATCTCAACGTGGTGTTGGATTTCCTGAAGTCGCATTGGGTTGAGCCACTTAAATCCGTGGAGCTACAATACCTCACGTGGAAAGTGGTCATGCTGTTGGCCTTGGCGTCGGCCAAGCGTGTATCAGAATTGGCGGCTTTGTCATGCAAAAGCCCTTATCTGATTTTTTATATGGATAAGGCGGAATTGAGGACTCGTTCCCAATTCCTTCCTAAGGTGGTATCAGTTTTTCATGTGAACCAACCTATTGTGGTGCCTGCGGCTACTTGGGACTTGGAGGATTCCAAGTTACTGGACGTAGTCAGGGCCCTGAAAAGTATATGTTTCCAGGACGGCTGGAGTCAGGAAAACTGACTCGCTATTTATCCTGTATGCACCCAACAAGCTGGGTGCTCCTGCTTCTAAGCAGACTATTGCTCGCTGGATCTGTAGCACGATTCAACTTGCACATTCTGCGGCTGGACTGCCGCACCCTAAATCTGTAAAAGCCCATTCCACGAGGAAAGTGGGCTCTTCTTGGGCGGCTGCCCGAGGGGTCTCGGCTTTACAAATTTGCCGAGCTGTTACTTGGTCGGGTTCAAACACTTTTGCAAGAGTCTACAAGTTTGATACCCTGGCTGAGGAGTACCTAGAGTTTACTCATTCGGTGCTGCAGAGTCATCCGCACTCTCCCGCCCGTTTGGGAGCTTTGGTATAATCCCCATGGTCCTTACGGAGTCCCAGCATCCACTTAGGACGTCAGAGAAAATAAGATTTTACTCACTGGTAAATCTATTTCTCGTAGTCCGTAGTGGATGCTGGGCGCCCATCCCAAGTGCGGATTGTCTGCAATACTTGTTTATAGTTATTGCCTAACTAAAGGGTTATTGTTGAGCCATCTGTTGAGAGGCTCAGTTATATTTCATACTGTTAACTGGGTATAGTATCACGAGTTATACGGTGTGATTGGTGTGGCTGGTATGAGTCTTACCCGGGATGCAAAATCCTTCCTTATTGTGTCAGCTCTTCCGGGCACAGTATCCTAACTGAGGTCTGGAGGAGGGTCATAGTGGGAGGAGCCAGTGCACACCAGGTAGTCCTAAAGCTTTCTTTAGTTGTGCCCAGTCTCCTGCGGAGCCGCTATTCCCCATGGTCCTTACGGAGTCCCAGCATCCACTACGGACTACGAGAAATAGATTTACCGGTGAGTAAAATCTTATTTTTGTTCCTCATCTAAATACTGATAGCATTATTTTGACCCAACTTCTTTCAAAAAGGGACAGTTCGGTAATTATTTTGGCTTGAGGGTGCCTTGAAAAAGTCAGGGAGACCCAAAGGGTGCCTTGGACTGAAAAAGTTTGGGAACCACTGGTCTATACTATGTGTACAAATACACACCTGAAGTCTGAGATTGCTTCATCCTTGACTAGCACCCCTCCCCCACCTTCCCAACTGGTTTTAAGCAGGGACCTACATCTGGCTGCACATCAATGATTCAGGCATAATACAACGTAAGTCCTATTATCTTCATATAGTGTCAGTCTATTTGGGGGTAAGCATTGGGACGTGGGGTACCCTGAAGTGTTCTGTCTGGGCCACTCCGGGGCATCACACCCTAACACTTATAGGGCGGGATGTACTAAAGCAAAAATGCGGTAAAACCCCCGAAAACGGGGGTTTTACCGCATTTTCATATTTACTAACACCCTACCGCCGCGTTTTCGGCGTCCAGGGTATCGCCATCTCTGGATGGCGATACCCTATAGAAGCCTATGGGCTTCTTTTCGCCGACCGCCGCAACCCGCCGACACCATCGCAGACGCCGACCCCCCTCCCCCCAGCTTACCTTCCTCCATGATGCCCCGGACCCGGAAGGTAATCTCCTCCTCCCCCTAGCAACGCAACCGGACGTCCTTCCGGCTGCAGGGGGGAGGAGGAGGCCGGGGGCAGCCTGCTGGGGGCCTCCGTCACCGCATCGCGATGTTGATCGCATATGTTAGTACATACGCGATCAACATCGCTGCGGTAACCGGCGAGGTGCGGCGATGTATGTTAATACATCCCACCCATAGTCACTATTTTTTCACTACCTCCTATGTGTGTTATTGGGATGCGGTCAAGATACCGCTGGATGTAATACCGACGGACCAAATACTGACACCATAATACTGACAAATGAAATCCCGATCCAACTGAAAGTCCGACAACCACAATACCGACACCACCACAATACCGACAACAACAGAAAACCAACCAACAAAATACCCACAATACAGAATACCAACATGGACCAAATGGCGACAAAAGAAGAACCCGACACTAACTAAATACCGTCAACACATAATACCGACAAAGAACAAATACCGACGACAAACAATACCGATAGATATGAAATACCGACAAGAACGAAACACCGACACTACATAATATCGGCAGTACTGGGATCGGTCGCAATACCGACAAACACTATGTCGACAACCAAAACACAGACACTACATAATCCTGGCAGTACTGGGATCGGTCACAATACCGACAAACACGAAACCGACAACCAAAACACCGACACCACATAATCCCGGCAGTACTGGGATTGGTCACAATACCGACAGACTAAATCCCGACAATCTCCAATATCCAAAAGCCAAACAAGTATCACCATCCATCATGCGTGAAGATGCCCCCTTCCCCCTGTCAAATCAACGCCATGCATGTCTCCCCCAGGAACGTGCAGTCAGGGAAGGCAGGGGAGGCAGTGCCTCCCCTGTCATTCTCCCCTTTCATTAATGATTATAATAATATAAAGAAGATACTTATGACACATATTCTGTGTCATAAGTATATGCTTTATATGATTGTAATCATTTTTACATGAGAAACCAGGTTTAAATTTGTGTTAGAGGCACCGATAGCGGTGCCTCCTGCGGCTAATGACAAAAGGTTGGAAGTGGGGGCGGGCAGGGGGCGGGGTCAAGGAGAGGGCTGTAAAAGCCCATTTAAAAAAGAAGTATAGGCGGCACTAGTATGAGTGCCTCAGTGACAGGGGTGTGCTTTCAGCACATATGAAAGCACGCCCCTGTCACTGATGCAAATATGATTGGGCACCAGATCCTGAGCCCACCCTGAAGTCCAGCCAACTTTTGATGTCCGTTCATCTTGACCGGCCTGCTTCTTTACTCCCGACTTGAGTCCCGGCCAGCGGTGTAGCCAGGGCGGCGTCAGTGGATCTCATGCTCCAGGCGCTTGTCTCTGGCAAGGGCGTCGCAGTCCCGCTGGACAGTAGCTGCAGCAGTAGTTCTGCGGCCAGGCTGCAGGACGGGAGTCGCGAATGAATGCTTTCCTCGGCGGGGGTGGGGGTTTTGGGGTGCGAATCAGCCATGGGGAGACAGGAGAGAGGCAGCCATGCGAGGACTCAGGGGGGGCAGCCATACGGACATACGGTGGGGAGGGGGCAACCTTGGGAATACACAGGGGGGAAGGCAGCATTGGGGACCTTAAGGGGGGAGGCAGCTATGGGGACATAAAGGGGGGAAGCAGCATTGGGGATACACAGGGGGGAGGCAGTCGTGGGGCGATACAGGGGGGAGGCAGTCTTAGGGAGATACAGGGGGGAGGCAGTCTTGGGGCGATACAGGGGGTAGGCAGCCAAGGGGAGACACCCCTTTAATTTAACCCCACATGCACACTGGGGGAGGGTATAGCACACATATTCTCCGGTCGCCGTGGCTACATGCTACACCTCTAAGTCCCACTTCCATTCCTCCGGCCAGACCCTCTGCACTTCTGATGAGACCCTGGCAACTCCTGCTCCCCTGACTTCATGTGCATTGACAACGGCAGTTGAATGGGAATTAGTGGCGGGGGCGGTGGCTAGTAGTGGATTTAACACTACCATGGGGCCAAAGCGGCTAGCTGGGTCATGTGTGCATACTTCGTTGCCAGCAGGCTGTCATCGAAGTCAATTGACAACTGCCGGCAGGGATCTGGTGAAGTATCCTCTCCCATCCAGGCCAGGAGACAGGAGGGGACTAAGGGTACAGATGTGATGGGCCCCAAGGTTCTAGGGGGCCCCGGCGGCGGGCAAACCTAGCCGAGACTGCTGCCTGGACTGCAGTATAATCAGCATGGCAGTTGAGGGGTCCGGTCCGCTGTACTTATTGCACAGGCAGCGGTAGTGGCCGGTGTAATAAAGTTTTCATTGTTTATTGCAGCGTATGACGTCACTGAGCGCCACACCGCCCGCACCCAATGTAGCGGGACAACAGAGGAGCTGCAGCGGAAGACAAGTAAGTGTGGCGACATAGAGGGACACTGTAGGGACCTGGCTGCACTGAGACATTGTGGGGTCATGGAGGGACACGGTAAGCTATAGCTCACTCCTCACAACAAAGGATCAGTGTAGCATACACTGTCTGCCGCGTAGCCGCTCCTGATTGGCTGCCGGTCCGCGGCAAATTATAGCACACACATTTAGCACACACATTTCAAATCTGCCACGCGGCCACTCCTGATTGGCTGCCGGTCTGCAGCAGATTTTAAATAGTAGCGCCTCAGTCATAGGAGCCGCAGTGCCGCCGACCATAGCCTCCTCCTCCTTGCACCGCCGCCGCCCTCTGCCTCTTCCTCACTACACCGCCACTACACTCATCTGCGCCCCTCCGCCCTCAGCCGCTCCGCCCTCTGTCCTTCTCTGCACCTCCGCCAGCTACGCGCCATGCCAACCACAGCCGACTCATCCACCGCACCGCAGACCAAAGCATCATCAGCACAGCTGAAGCTAAAGAGGTAATCTTGCCCTGCTGCCTTTCTCTCTACCTAGTCCCCCCTTGCTGACCCTCTCTCTTTCACTCTCACTGTCCCTAAGCCCCTGCTGTCATTTTCCCTGTAGATCTCTCTGTCACTCTCCCTGTCCCTATGTCCTTGCTGTCACTTTCCCTGATTTTTGTCTCATTCCATGTGGCATAATATGAGTTTTATCCCATTCAGTGTGCTATAATGTGATTTTTGGCTCATACTGTGTGCTATAATGTGAATTTCGGCTCATTCAGTGTTGTGTAATGTGAATTTCGGCTCATACCGTGTGCTATAATGTGAATTTCGGCTCATTATGTGTGCTATAATGTGAATTTTTGGCTCATACCGTGTGCTATAATGTGAATTTCGGCTCATACAGTGTGCTATAATGTGAATTTCGGCACATACCGTGTGCTATAATGTGAATTTCGGCTCATACAGTGTGCTATAATGTGAATTTCGGCTCATTCTGTGTGCTATAATGTGAATTTCGTCTCATACCGTGTGCTATAATGTGAATTTCGGCTCATTCTGTGTGCTATAATGTGAATTTCATCTCATACCGTGTGGTATTATGTGAATTTCGGCTCATTCTGTGTGCTATAATGTGAAAGGGGCACCAGTACTAGATAGTATAAGGGGTCCTACTATTGTGGTGCATAATGTGTATAAGGGGTATATGTTGTGGAAAACCACACTGAAGGACACGCCCCTTTTCCGTGACAATGCCCCCTTTTCCAGAGCGTGCACATACTTACAACCTTCACTTTTCCATATCCGCACTTCAAAATTTCCACTTCGACCATTGTGAGGGATGGTATCAGAATCCTGGCGCTTGATATGACGACGGTCAGAATACCGACAGCGTCATCCCGATGTGCAGGATCCCTACAACTGTTAGGTTATTACCTTAACCCTGATCTCCAACCCCCCTAACCCTCCCTGCCTGCAGCCTGTTCCTAAACTGCGCCAGGTAGAGCCTATTCCTAAACTGGTACTGCTGGCAAGGGATGACTCTGCTTGTCTCCAGCCTCCACCACAAGCAGCAGCGCAGCTGTTGGGAGACTTGCTGCTGCTGGCAGAGAATGAAGGTGAGCAGAGTCTGTCCCTATGCTGCCATAGCAGCAGCTTTAGCGGGCATGCCTCACCAGCCACTGACCTCACTGGCGTAAACCTCTATACACCCACATCCCTACCCGCCCGTTCAACCATGCCCAGGCATATGCCACTCGTCAATTAAGCACCTATACTTCCCATGCACTTTTATCCTTATCCGGGCGCAAAGTATAAGATGCCAATATTCATCATCTGTACCAGCACATTAAATTGTTGCCCCCTGTCATGTTTTTGGCGTCATGTATAAGACGCTGGAATTGCCGTTTAATAAACCCCTCTCCGTCACCCTCATCCATACCTGCCTGTCTGCATGGGACAAGTAGTGTGTGTGTGGGTGTGTCTGTGTCCCCTGCGCCCCGCGATGTGAGGGCGCCCTCATCAAGGCAGCGGCGTCACCCCTGCATTCATGAGACGCCCAGTGTAAGCTGCAAAACGGGCCGCTCATAGCGCTCTCCCCCAAGGCAAAATGTAATCCCCCCTCTTTATAGCATTTAGCATTATAATTGGTTGGGAGTGTGGCACCATAATACATCACAATACAGGAAATATGAAGATGCCATGTTTGATATTGGACATAGATAGGGCGGAGGTGGGGCTGACGGTAGTCCATTTCAGTAATGGGATGAACTGATGACGATAACAATATTAATTTCTAACACTATCCAAGAGACAAGCGTTAATAATAATTTCACTATAAATATTTTATAGTAATGATAGACAAATAGGCATGACAAGCCAGCTTTAGTTCGACACCGGACATCATCATCCCGGAACACTGTATACGAGTGAAAAACATACAGATTTCCTGAATGATAATGTTAACACTCGGTGTAACTGTATAGTGGACTTGAAAGACACAGCTGTCCATCACCATGCTAAAATAGCCTAATCCTCTAGAAGGCCAGACGCATGCGCTAACCAATGATTATGAAAAGCATAGATGGGACAAATATATTGATATTAAACCTAGATATAAGGAGCTAATATGACCATCACTAGGTAGATAGCAATTCAGTAAAATACAAATGACATTTACTTACTGTAAAAATGTTTTTACTTTATTCTATTGGAGTATCTCCTAACATGCTCCTTGCTTAGATATCAGACTCCATTTAACACCAAACTAAAACATTATTTAACACGTAGGTAATAACGATCCAAAGGTTTAATAAAAGGACAAACTTCAAAACATTAAAGATTATGAAAAAATAGGATTTTAATGCCTACCGGTAAATCATTTTCTCTTAGTCCGTAGAGGATGCTGGGGATGCCTCAAGAACCATAGACGGGATCCGCAGGAGACATGGGCACTTTAAGACTTTAAAAGGGGTGTGAACTGGCTCCTCCCTCTATGCCCCTCCTCCAGACTCCAGTTATAGGAACTGTACCCAGGGAGACGGACATTTAGATTTATTTAATTTTTAAACTAAGGTGAGATACATACCAGCTCACACCTCAACACGCCGTACAACATGGCATTCAACAACAACGCATGCAACGGCATGACCAACATCAGCCACAGACTGACTGAACTTAACTCAACACGAGTGTAACCATAACCAAACTGCAGATACAGCCCGCACTGGGACGGGCGCCCAGCATCCTCTACGGACTAAGAGAAAAGGATTTACCGGTAGGTATTAAAATCCTATTTTCTCATACGTCCTAGAGGATGCTGGGGATGCTTCAAGAACCATGGGGTTTATACCAAAGCTCTAGAACGGGCGGGAGAGTGCGGATGACTCTGCAGCACCGATTGACCAAACAAGAGGTCCTCCTCAGCCAGGGTATCAAACTTGTAAAACTTCGAAAAGGTGTTTGAACCCGACCAAGTAGCAGCTCGGCAAAGCTGTAATGCCGAGACCCCCCGGGCAACCGCCCAAGAAGAGCCCACCTTTCTGGTAGAATGGGCTTTCACCGATTTCGGTAACGGCAATCCTGCAGTAGAATGAGCCTGCTGAATCGTATTACAGAACCAGCGTGCAATGGTCTGCTTGGAAGCAGGAGCCCCAATCTTATTGGGAGCCCAGAGGACTCTGTTTTCCTAATCTGCGCCATTCTGGCGACATAGATTTTCAAAGCTCTAACCACATCGAGAGACTTCGATTCCGCCAAGGCTTCAGTAGCCACTGGCACCACAATAGGCTGGTTTACGTGAAACGATGAAACCACTTTTGGCAGAAATTGCTGACGAGTTCTCAACTCCGCTCTATCAGCATGGAAGATTAAATCAGGGCCGTTTCTTGGGGCAGGCGAGCAGTGCAACCGCACTGGGCGCCCGCCGCGGCACTAACTGTGGCTCCCTGCTTCCCCTCCTATTTCTCCCAGAGTAACCCGCTCGGGGGGGCGGAGTTTCACGGAATGACGCGGTTGCGTCGTTACGTCACGACGCAACCCCGTCACTCCGTGAATCCCCCCCCCCCCCGAGCGGAGTACAGAGGGGGATCCAAGTTAGGAAGAGGTGAGGCGGGCCGAAGAGCGGTAATCGCCTCTGTAAGTATTCTCTCTCTCTCTCAATGTGTAAAATGGGGACACCTGCCGTAATGTGTGAAATGGGGACTCTTGCCTGCCGTAGTGTGGGGATTTAATGTATCAAGGGCATTGCGGTGTGTGGCATAATATGGTGCAGGGGGCATTACTGTGTGGGGCTTAATATGGTAGAATTTTTTTTCCTGTGGTGGTCGTGATCTGTTGGAGTAGGGTCAAAAACTGGATTGTGAGGTAGTCTTTTCAGACGAGGCCATGCCCATTTAAATGAGGCCACGCCCATTTAGATGAGGCCACGCCCCCTTGCCGAATGCGCGCAAGTTTTTTTTTTATCTAGGTGTGTGTGTGTGTGGGGGGGGGGCACATTTTTTTATGTCATGGGGGGCGCATTTTTAAATCTCGCACTGGGAGCCAAATTGGCTAGAAACAGCCCTGGATTAAATAGAGTCTTTTGTGAGACAAAGCTGCCAACTCAGACACCCGCCTTGCGGACGCCAAGGCCAACAACATGACTAATTTCCAAGTAAGGAATTTTAACTCAACCTTACACAAAGGTTCAAACCAATGAGATTGCAGGAACTGCAATACCACATTAAGATCCCACAGTGCCACAGGAGGCACAAATGGAGGTTGGATGTGCAGCACGCCCTTCACGAAGGTCTGAACTTCTGGAAGGTAGGCCAATTCTTTCTGAAAGAAGATTGATAAGACCGAAATTAGTACTTTAATGGAGCCTAACTTTAGGCACGCATCCACACCTGCTTGCAAAAAATGGAGCAAACGCCCCAGCTGAAATTCTTCCGTAGGAACCTTCTTTGATTCACACCAAGACACATATTTCCTCCAAATACGGTGGTAATGCTTTGCCGTTACTTCTTTTCTAGCCTGAAGTAGTGTGGGAATGACTTCACTGGGAATACCCTTTCGGGTTAGGATTTGGCGTTCAACCGCCATGCCGTCAAACGCAGCCACGGTAAGTCTTGATACATGCACGGTCCTTGTTGTAACAGGTCCTCCCGTAGAGGAAGAGGCCAGGAATCTTCTATGAGCAACTCCTGAAGATCTGGATACCAGGCCCTTTTTGGCCAATCCAGAACAATGAGTATCGCCTGAACCCTTGTTCTTCTTATAATCTTTATCACCTTTGGAATGAGTGGAAGTGGAGGGAACACATAGACCGACGGAAACACCCACGGTGTCACTAGGGCGTCCACCGCTATTGCTTGAGGGTCCCTCGACTTGGAACAATATCTCTGAAGTTTCTTGTTGAGGCGGGACGCCATCATGTCTTTTTGAGGAATTCCCAATCTACTTGTCACTTCTGCAAAGACCTCTTGATGAAGACCCCACTCTCCTGGATGGAGATCGTGTCTGCTGAGGAAGTCTGCTTCCCAGTTGTCCACTCCTGGAATGAAGACTGCTGACAGGGCGCTTGCATGACTATCCGCCCAGCGAAGAACTTTTGTGGCCTCGGCCATCGCCGCTCTGCTCTTTTTTCCACCCTGGCGGTTTATGTACGCCACTGCTGTTATGTTGTCCGACTGAATCAAGACGGGCAGACCGCGAAGAAGATATTCCGCTTGCAGAATGCCGTTGTAAATGGCCCTTAATTCCAGAATGTTTATGTGCAGACAAGCTTCCTGGCTTGACCATTTTCCCTGAAAGTTTCTCCCCTGTGTGACTGCTCCCCAGCCTCGGAGACTTGCATCTGTGGTCACCAGGATCCAATCCTGAATCCCGATCCTGCGTCCCTCCAGAAGGTGAGAACTGTGCAGCCACCACAGAAGGGAGATCTTGGTCCTGGAAGATAGGATTATTTTCCGGTGCATGTCCAGGTGAGACCCGGACCACTTGTCCAACAGGTCCCACTGAAACACCCTGGCATGGAACCGGCCATACGGAATAGCCTTGTAGTCCGCCACCATCTTCCCCAGCAACCGAGTGCATTGAAGACTTGACACTCTTGCCGGTTTCAGAATCTGTTTTACCATGTTCTGTATTTCCAGAGCCTTTTCCACTGGAAGAAAAACTCTCTGTAATTCTGTACCCAGAATCATCCCCAGGAACGACAGCCGTGTCGTCGGAACCAACTGTGATTTTGGCAAGTTTAGGAGCCAACCATGTTGTTGCAGAATCGTCAGTGAGAGCGCAACATTTTTCAGCAATTGCTCCTTGGATCTCGCCTTTATGAGGAGATCGTCCCAGTACGGGATAATTGTGATTCCCTGCTTGCGCAGGAGAACCATCATTTCCGCCATAACCTTGGTGAAAATCCTCGGAGCCGTGGACAGACCAAACGGCAACGTCTGAAATTGGTAATGACAATCCTGAACAGCAAACCTAAGGTATGCCTGATGTGGAGGATATATGGGAACGTGTAAGTAGGCATCCTTTATGTCGACCAACACAATAAAAAACCCCTCCTCCAGACTGGATATCACTGCTTGGAGAGATTCCATCTTGAATTTGAATTTTTTTAGAAAGAAATTGAGGGATTTTAGGTTCAGAATCGGTCTGACTGAGCCATCCGGCTTCGGGACCACGTACAGACTCGAATAAAAACCCTCCCTCTGTTGTGACGGGGGTACCGTGACAATGACTTGATTTTGACACAGTTTTAGTATTGCAGCGCATACTACCTCCCTTTCTAGAAGAGAAGTGGCAAGGCCGATTTGGAAAATCGGTGAGGGGGCACGTCTTGAAACTCTAATTTGTACCCTTGGGTTACTACTTCTAATATCTAAGGATCCAGGTCCGAGTGCACCCAGACCTGACTGAAGAGTTTGAGACGTGCCCCCACTGGTGCGGACTCCCGCAGAGGAGCCCCAGCGTCACGCGGTAGATTTGGTAGAAGCCGGAGAGGACTTCTGCTCTTGGGAACTTGCCACAGCCTGTGACCTTTTTCCCTTTCCTCTTCCTCTCGCAGCAAGGAAGGAGGACCCTCGTCCTTTTTTGTATTTATTGGGCCGAAAGGACTGCATCTGATAGTGGGGCGTTTTCTTTTGTTGTGCAGGAACATAAGGTCAAAATGATGACTTACCCGCGGTAGCCGTAGATACCAGGTCAGTGAGGCCGTCACCAAACAAGACACTACAGTTAAACGGTAGAGACTCTATAGTCTTCTTAGAGTCAGCATCAGCATTCCATTGATGAATCCACAATGCCCTCCTAGCTGAGACTGCCATGGCATTGGCCCTTGATCCCAAAAGGCCAATATCCCTTGCATCTTCTTTTAAATATGCTGCAGCGTCCCTGATATGACCCAGAGTCAAAAGCACGCTATCCCTGTCTAGGGTATCTCTCTCAGATGACAAGTTATCTGCCCACTTTTCAATAGCGCTACTCACCCATGCCGAAGCAACGGCAGGCCTGAGTAGCGAACCCGTAGTGACATAAATGGATTTTAGTGTATTTTCCTGCTTACGATCCGCAGGAAAGCGCCACCTTTTTGGACAGACGCGATAGAGCTTTCTCCACCGTGGGGGTTGACTCTGTTGCCATATGGGTAATTGTCTGCACTTAGTATAATATTAGGCCAATAGATGTTGTCTGAATCAAAATATAATTCATTATAAATAGGCGATGTTACCATAGTGGACAGTATACTGGATATATATAGTAAGGAATAGATGTGAAATAAGTTTGAATGTATGAGGTAATGTGTAGCTGATTTAAGAAATTAGGTTTGTTTATGTGTTTATATATTTAACTGTATATTTGTGTTTTACTGCAAGATGGTAGAACATAGTGTAGGGAACAGGTTTATTCTGCTCTAGCCATAAATAAGGCTAGAGAGGTCACAGTATAATAAAGAATGCATTTACAATCAAATGGGCACTGGAATCCACAGGTGTACATTTAGATCAGAATCAAGATTTGCAATACCTCTAGTAATTATAAAACTAGCTGGTCAATGGTCCAGTTGTAGGTCAGATCATGGGTCATAAAACAGTAGCTTACATTAGCTACTACAAAAAGAGATCACATCCATTGATAAAACATGCTTCAGGCAAACAAATATTGTTACACTTCAAATAACCAAAGGAAGGTCTTTGATGTACAGTATAAGGAAAGGACACGTTTTATGGCACCATAACTGCTTGAGCAGAATATCCAATTTGGAGCAGAGCATGTTTTACGACACCTTGGAATGTAAATGGCACACCTATAACTATATTTTGCACTGAGAACTATGAGAATATGATAGTTTGAATTGGTAAAATATAGGATAAAAGGAGCAGACTTGGAGTTAGGAGTTAGGAGGAAGGAGAAGGAGAGAAGGAAGGAAGTCAGTCAGGAGGAGAAGTCATGGAGAACATGCAGAAGGAATGATTCTTGGGATGGCAATCTTTAACTTGCAAGTATACATTTTATGTTAGCAATTGAAACTGTTTGTGAAACTTATGTCATGTTGTTTTATGTTATATAACGAAGGAAGCATTAGATAAATAATTAGTATATATATCACTACTGTGTATATCTTATTCTGTACGATTTGATCTGCCTGTAAATAAATAATCATATAAAAAGAGCGGTAATATTCAAGCTTGAACTCTCTTTAAGGAATCTTAACTTCATAATTTCATAAGTCATATATATATAAGGACTGCATATATTTATCAGCCAATTAATTTGTAAGCCTGACATAATATATTTGCAGATATATATGATAACGCATATTAATTTAAATATATCCATATATTAATAACCATATATGTTATATTAAATATTAATATTCATAAATATGATTCCATAAATCAATAACTCCTACTTTTTCCTGTCCCCAGAGGGAAACGGATATGCCACTGGAATTCTTTTGGGAACCTGTACCTTCTTGTCAGGATTTTCCCAAGCCTTTTCAAAAAGAGCGTTCAGTTCATGAGAGGGAGGGAACGTTACCTCAGGTTTCTTTCCTTTATATATACAGACCCTAGAATCAGGAACAGCAGGGTCCTCTGTGATATGCAATACTTCTTTAATCGCCACAATCATGTACTGAATGATCTTAGCCAGTTTAGGACACTGTCACTCCCACAGCCTTTTCTGTCCCCACTCCAGCCTCCTCCTGGGAAGAGCACTCAGCCTCAGACATGTCGACACACGCGTACCGACACCCACAACCACACTGGGGCTATAGGAGACAGACCTACAGCAAAGCCTGTTAGAGAAACACAGAGGGAGTTCTGCTCACAACCAGGGCCGTCTTTTCGTATGGGCTCAATGGGCTCTTGCCCAAGGGCCCCAGGAGTATAAGGGCCCTAGGCTGATAGCTGAGGGTCCCCTCTTTCTAGAGGTACCAGATTTTTTAAAATCGGCCATAGGGAACCAAAGATATCGAACTTCAAAGCAGTGGTCCCCATCCAAGCCTGTTAATTGCTCTTCCCAGCCAGATATCTCAGGTTCTGTATGACTTAGAGTTTTTCTGAGGATACAGTTCAAAAGCTGGGACTCTCCACTTTCGGTGGACACTGGCAGATTTTCTCTACTATGCCCAGAACCAGAGATATCAGCCTTCAAGCAGCTGGTCCCTGCTCAAGCTCCACACGCCTAATATGCAGTTTTATATATTCATTGGTGGATTGCTCTGGCTCCTGAACTCTGATCCCCAAGTCCCCAGTACCTCCTGACAGGTGAGGCACTCTAATATTTTATCCCATTCAGAGCTAAGAAATCTTTTTCCAGGAACTTAAGATATCTGCAGTCAAGCAAGCTGCTCTCTCACCACACCAGAAAATTATGAATATTAAGCTCACTCCACTATCGACCCCTCCCGTACATATTAAACACCCCATACCACCCTGAAAGTCATGTACCGAGGCCCCTTCATTCATCCCAATGCCACCTTCTACAGTTTAGTGTTCTCCCTCCCCATCTGTGCAGTAAAGCAGTAATTAGCAGAAATTACTGCTCCAGGTCTCATATGCTGAGCAGAAGATAGAACACCCCATACCGCCCGTGGGACATCAAAGCTACTGCTGATAGCACCCCCCCCCCCCCCCCGAGGATATGTAGGGGCCCCAGTGCATTGCTGTGCCCAGGGGCCCACACTGCTGATAAGACAGCCCTGCTCACAACCCAGCGCCTGTCCCGGTTCTGAAGCGAGTAATATACTGCCCAGACCTGTTAGCGCTTTTAATTTCAACAAATTAGCACCAAATCTCTTGTGTCCCCCCCCTGTTTTGCATCCTGTTACTTGTACAGTAGTGTGGGAGGCCAGGCTCAGCATCTCTGCAGCTTCTGTGAAGAAAAAATGGCGCTGGTCAGAGCTGTGAGGGCTAAGCCACGCTCCCTTAATGGGGTGCTTTAGTCCCGCTTAATTTCACATATTTATACTGGCGAGGGTCTGTAATTAGTGCCCAGGCATGGTATACACTCTTGCCAGTCGCTATTTGAGGATTTATCCTGCCCAGGGCGCCCCCCCCCCCCCTGCGCCCTGCAACCTGCAGTGCCGTTCTGTATGTGGGAGCATGGCGCGCAGCGCGGCCGCTGCGCGGTACCTCAAAAGCCGTCTTCTGCCATCACTGAAGTCTTCTGATCTTCTTTTACTCACCCGGCTTCTGACTTCTGGCTCTGCAAGGGGGTTGACGGCGCGGATCCGGGAATGAGCATCTAGGCGTACCTAGCGATCAGACCCTCTGGAGCTAATGGTGTCCAGTAGCCTAAGAAGCAGAGCCTTGAAACTCACAGAAGTAGGTCTGCTTCTCTCCGCTCACTCCCACGATGCAGGGAGCCTGTTACCAGCAGGTCTCCCTGAAAATAATAAACCTAACAAAAGTATTTTTTCTGAGAAACTCTGGAGAGCTCCTCAGTGTGCATCCAGTCTCACTGGGCACAGAATCTAACCGGAGTCTGGAGGAGGGGCATAGAGGGAGGAGCCAGTTCACACCCCTTTTAAAGTCTTAAAGTGCCCATGTCTCCTGCGGATCCCGTCTATGGTTCTTGAAGCATCCCCAGCATCTTCTAGGACGTATGAGAAATAGAAAATAACATTGCTGCCATTCTCAATGAGAAAACAACTTTTGAAAACACAAAAAAAAGGTAAAATAGTTGTTGTTTTTTAAATTGGAAGTGGATGACTTATTTTTTCAAATTATGGGCGATGCCTCTCAGAAAAGTCATGGGGTCCACTGAATCCCTGGTGCGGATACATGTCTCCAATGCCCTCTTTCTTATTTCAGTGGATTTACGTGGAGGTGTTCTTGCCACACTTGCAATCACTCTTTGCAATTGGATTTGAGTATTGCGCTGCTCCTTAATGATATAGGTAATGAGATGATATACTCCTAGTTTTCTTTGGCCCAGAATGGTGTTCCATTTCCTATGCCATGCCTCCAGTTTATTTTGAGTACGGGGTATACCCAGTTGATTATTTTCAGCGACCGACCAAAGTGAGGGGGTATAAGAAGGAGGAACTCTCAATGATTTGCTCCTTGTTCCAGTACGACTTTTCCCAAGGACAATGGCCCTCATTCCGAGTTGATCGCTAGCTGCTGTTGTTCACAGGACAGTGATCAGGCTAAAAATCAGCATTTCTGCGCATGCATACGGGCCGCAGTACGTACGCGCCAAGTACTTTCACACAAAACTATGCAGTTTTACATAAGGTCGTGCACTGCTTTTCTGTCGCTCTGTTTTATCGGTGAGCTGGATATCGTTTTCCTCGGCAAAATCTTGTAAATCAGAAAAATGTTTATAACACTTCTCGCTCTTACTGGATAGTAACCCATAAACAAAGGGGAGAAATCTTTGCGTTGATTGATCAGTCCCAACCACAGCATGTATTGTGTACAATTGCCTGAACATGGTTGGACACGTCTTAAAAGTGCCGTCCATTGGGCCTAATTCTGAGTTGATCGCAGCAACAATTTTGTTAGCAGCTGGGCAAAACCATGTGCACTGCAGGAGGGGTAGATATAACATGTGCAGAGAGAGTTAGATCTGGGTGGGGTGTGATCAAACTGAAATCTAAATTGCAGTGTAAAAATAAAGCAGCCAGTATTTACCCTGCACAGAAACAAAATAACCCACCCAAATCTAACTCTCTCTGCAAATGTTATATCTGCACCCCCTGCAGTGCACATGGTTTTGCCCAAGTGCTAACAAACTTGCTGCTGCGATCAACTCAGAATTACCCCCATTACCCAGTATGGGGCTTCATGTAATTTTATAATGTTTTCCTTGGTTGTAAAAATTTAAATTCGATTATCTGAGAAAGATGAGTCTTTCACAAGAAAAGGTTCACCATCAATGTCCTTTAAATGGTCGGGAACATTTAGATCCAGGGCCGGTTCTAGCCCTTGTGGCGCCCCGGGCAAAAATAGGGGTGTGGCTTCATAAAGGGGTGTGGTCAATGTGCCCCCAGTAGTATTGCCCCCGTTTGTGCCCCCAGTAGTATTGCCCCATTTGTGGTCCCAGTAGTATTGCCCCGTTTGTGCCACTTTAAAAAAAAAAATAATAATACTTACCATCCCCGCTGCTGCCCTCCGTCTCTGGCCGCTGACGCCACTCCTCTGATCTATGGGAGAGATGTCATGACATCTCTCCCATAGAACCGCATAGACACTAGAGGTCAATCATGACCCCTAGTGTCTAAGTGCTGCTCCCACAATGCAGTGCGGTGTGCGATTACTTCATCGCGCACCGCACAGCAGTACTGGCACCGGGGAGGGAGGGCACCACCAGTAGCAGATCTTGCCACGGCGGCGGCGCCCTCCGGAAGGCGGCGCCCCAGGCAAAAATCCCATGTGCCCCAGTGACGTGCGGTGAGGTCAGAGGCTGGGGAGGCACACATGGGGGTGGGTCTGGGTGCTGGGAGTCTGTGACCCCCTATTCAACATAGCACACAACGCTGTCACCACACTCACTACAGATGCCACACACACACACACTCACACAGAGCCCTGTCCCCACACTCACTACAGATGCCACACACACACACACACACACACACACACACACACACACACATACACACACACACACACACACACACTCACACAGAGCCCTGTCCCCACACTCACTACAGATGCCACACACACACACACACACACACACACACACACACACACACACATACACACACACACACACACACACACACACACTCACACAGAGCCCTGTCCCCACACTCACTACAGATGCACACACACACAGTGGTTCCGAGAGGGGGTGGGAGGTACTCTCTACCTGGCCCAGGCCCATTGGAGGGGTCCGGAGGGGGTCCTAGTCCCGCTGCCCTCCTCCTTCCTTGTTGCTGACAGCCGCATGTCGGGTGGGGAGAGAAAAGACTGGCAGCCGCTGCAGCAGCCTCTCTCCCAGCCCAGCAGATGCTGGGGTGACAGGCAGCTCAGCAGTGGCCAGTATTCTCTCCAGTGATAAAAGGAAGGAGAGCGATCGTGCCCTCCACTGCGCTGCCACCCACCAGTTCTGACACTGGCTCCCTCACTACAGATGCCACACACACACACACACACACACACACACACACATATACAATCCTGTCCCCACACTCACTACAGATGATATACACACACACACACACACACACATACATCCTATCCCCACACTCACTACAGGTGACACACACACATACGCACACTGCTACTCACCCCAGTCACTGTGCACGGGTGGCTGCTGCTGCTACTTCAGATCCCCATCTCCCTTCTCCCCTGCCATGCTGCTCAGCTTCGGTGTCTGTGTTCCTGCAGTTCCTGGATTGGTCACATGACCAATCCGAGCTACCCATGAGAGCTCACACACGCCCCCACACTGAGGCATGCCTCCCATTTCTCCTTTCTAAGCAGCATGATTGGCTGCTGTGTAGCCCCGCCTCACTGTACAGGCAGGCTCTGACAGTGTGTGAGATGAGGCTCAGCTCTGGCTGGCTCATCTCTGTCTCTCCCTGCAATTCCCGCTGCCCTGCAGCCAGTTTTATCTATAAAATGCTGCAATAATACAAAGAATATGCTTAGAAGTTATAAGCATCTTCTTTGTGTTATTCCAATCATTTTTATAGTCAAACCTGTAAAATATGACAGGGAGCATGACAGGTGAGGCTGTGCCTCCCCTGCCTCCCCTGCCTCCCCTGACAGCACGTCCCTGGTGTGCCCGTAGCAAGAACCGCTACTGTTTAGATCATGTAATGTTTGAGCTTCTGCTGGCATACCTTCCATTCTCTCACGCTTAACAATTTGTCTTAGAGCATCTCGATTTGGCATAGATGCAGCACTCGTTGATGGCATGGTGGAGGTCACTGTATGAATTATTTGAGCGGGTGTTTCAGCTGTATTTCAAGCATTCTGCTTTTGCAAAAGCTATGTCGGTTTGTTCAGCACATGGGGCTGGGGGAGGGACTACAGATCAGAGCCTTATCCCCTCTGCTGGACTTCACCACCGGGTACTGCGGGGCCTATACCAAATGGATTTTAGTAAATCCGACCTGTACCCCTTGCCCTGGTGGATATAGTGGAGTCCCTGCCCCATGATTTATGATATAAAATAATGATAGATCGACAAAGTAAATGTCCGACACAAGTTAGATCGAAACTGAATAGCTTGACAGCGCTCCAGCACATGCCAGGCCCACCAGTCACCTTGCAGTCAAACAGCTGAAGGGATGGCCACCCCCAGTTGTAGCCCTGCACCCCTTATTCTCCGGGTCCCGCTACCTGCTAATTCTAGACACCCACACCTAGGCGCCTCTTCATCCCAAGTAAGACGCTCCCCAGCAATAGCGCACCCCCCGCCGCTACTTGAAGCCGTGACACTACAGGTCCCAGCCAGCCCCTCACTCCCTCACTGCACTCCTGCACATGCCAGGCCCGCCAGCCACCCTGCAGTCACGGGGTATTGGCTTTTAACATGCTATATATGAATTACCGGTATAGCGACTGTCGGTATTTCGACCAGTTTAGAGTCTGCCGGGATGATGATGCTTCGGCATTGTGTTTGTCGGTATTTTGACTGTCGGTATTTAGACTAGTTTAGGGTCTGCCGGGATTATGATGCTTCGGTATATCATTCATGTCGGGATATGAACTGCCGGTACTATATGTGCCTATATTATCTTTCTGTCTGTATTTCATCATTGTCGGTATTACATGTTGTCGGCATATTGACATTGTCGGTATTATAAACTGTCGGTAATTAGTCATGCCGGTATAAAGTAGTACTTCATACATGTCGGTATTACAACACATTCGGTATATAACTTGTCAGTATTTGCACTGTCTGTATAGCGTTTTTGTCTGCATTTTATAAATCGAGATATGAACTCATTCAGTATCTTGGTGACTGCTTTTCAAACGGTGGTAATTCGTACTGATCCCCAACGTCCTATGTCTCAATGGGTTCTTAAATTAGAAACCAAAATACAAAAGGCAGCTTGAGATTTAACCCCCTTTCTGCTGAGGGGTTTTCTCATCCTTGCACCGAGACCATTTTCCGACGTTAGTGCTCGTCCAAACGTCGTCGTCATGGATTTCTTTTAATTTATTTTTTCTTTCTTATCCCCCTGCAGCACTCACACAAATTATACCTTGGATTTTTGTTTGTTTTTTTTCTTTCAAAAGACTTTGTAGTCTGAAAAAAGCCATTAGTCTTTTTATTGATTTGAACACGTCAAAAGTTGTTTCACCCAAATGGCCCAAAAAGCGTATTTCTCAAGCAAGTGAACCAAAAGCAAATGTGATTTTTTTCTTTTGTCCCCCGTCTTATAAGCACCATAGACAAATACTTTGTGTTTTGCCACCAATCCACCTGCCCAAAATCTGCACGCAAACCAAAAATGCTCTCTTTCTTCTAGTTTTCGCTGCCTCAATTTAAACGCTTACTATGTGTAGGAAGACTACGGCAGCCCAGCGAGGCCTACCATTTCACAAAGTAGACAAGCTACTGCATGAAATGAGGGAGCAAAGTTTTTTTTCTCTCTCCCCCTCATATCTGACACAATCTGGGGGCCTACTTTACAAAGCAAGTGAAACCGTGTGGGTCCTGCAGCGCCCTGTATTGGTTGTATATGCGAAGCACAGTACAAGGCCGGAAAAAGCAAGGAAGCATGCAGCCAGCGCACAGGAGAAGAGATGAGAAGAGAGCGCTGAGTGAAAGATAGAAGCGCACCTTAACGGGCACAGGGGTCCAGTGGAGGGAGGGTTGAAATTAAGAAAAGGATGGAAACAGCAAAGGAAGAGACAGCACCAGCAGCACACAAAAAGATCTGATTTTTACCAGAGATGATCAGGGGAAAGCACGAACACAGTCCCCCACTACCACAAATTCTGCAGTTGAGTTTCCCGCATTTGGGGAAATCGCAGGGGTCAGCACACCCGGAGTGCAATAGATGAGCCTCGCCCTGGGAGTACCACCTTCGTGATCATGGTATCTCCCCTGCCAGGTAAGTATGAGTTGGACTAGGGCTCAGGAGGGCCCCTGCTTGGGCACACCCCCGTCAAGTGAAGGAGGTTGACTGGAGCCATGACAAGTGAACTCTCGGCAGGGGACGGGAAAAGACAACTGCAGGGAGGCTGCATCTCTTCACGTTGACATGGGAAGGCGGAAGGGTGACTGTTCCTGAAGCACCCCCAAACTATGCGCACAACTAGTGCAAATCCTTCCCAGGGCACACTGCAGCAGATGAATTTGCATACCGTCATGTCATAAAAGCAGTCGGGCACAGTTACAGTAGCTGCAACCCTCATTTCCATATGAAAAGCAACAGGCAGTGCACCGTCCTATGTCTCAATGGGTTCTTAAATTGGAAAATAAAATATAAAAGGCAGCTTGAGATTTAACCCCCTCGCTGCTGAGGGTTTTCTCATCCTCGCACCGAGACCATTTTCCGACGTTAGCGCTCGTCCGAACGTCGTCGTCACGGATTTCTTTTTATTTATTTTTTCTTTCTTTCTTATCCCCCCTGCGGCACTCACACAAATTATACCTTGGTTTTTGTTTGTTTGTTTTTTTCTTTCAAAAGACTTTGTAGTCTCAAAAAAGCCATTAGTCTTTTTACTGATTTGAACACGTCAAAAGTTGTTTCACCCAAATGGCCCAAAAAGCGTATTTCTCAAGCAAGTGAACCAAAAGCAAATGTGATTTTTTTTCTTTTGTCCCCCGTCTTATAAGCACCATAGACAAATACTTTGTGTTTTGCCACCAATCCACCTGCCCAAAATCTGCACGCAAACCAAAAATGCTCTCTTTCTTCTAGTTTTCGCCGCCTCAATTTAAACGCTTACTATGTGTAGGAAGACTACGGCAGCCCAGCGAGGCCTACCATTTTACAAAGTAGACAAGCTACTGCATGAAATGAGGGAGCAAAGTTTTTTTTGTCTCTCCCCCTCATATCTGACACAATCTGGGGGCCTACTTTACAAATCAAGTGAAACCGTGTGGGTCCTGCAGCGCCCTGTATTGGTTGTATATGCGAAGCACAGTACAAGGCCGGAAAAAGCAAGGAAGCATGCAGCCAGCGCACAGGAGAAGAGATGAGAAGAGAGCGCTGAGTGAAAGATAGAAGCGCACCTTAACGGGCACAGGGGTCCAGTGGAGGGAGGATTGAAATGAAGAAAAGGATGGAAACAGCAAAGGAAGAGACAGCACCAGCAGCACACAAAAAGATCTGACTTTTACCAGAGATGATCAGGGAATAGCGCGAACGCAGTCCCCCACTACCACAAATTATGCAGTCGAGTTTCCCGCATTTGGGGAAATCGCAGGAGTCAGCACACCCAGAGTGCAATGGATGAGCCTCGCCCTAGGAGAACCACCTTCGTGATCATGGTATCTCCCCTGCCAGGTAAGTATGAGTTGGACTAGGGCTCAGGAGGGCCCCTGCTTGGGCACACCCCCGTCAAGTGAAGGAGGTTGACCGGAGCCATGACAAGTGAACTCTCGGCAGGGGACGGGAAAAGAAAACTGCAGGGAGGCTGCATCTCTTCACGTTGACATGGGAAGGCGGAAGGGTGACTGTTCCTGAAGCACCCCCAAACTATGCGCACAACTAGTGCAAATCCTTCCCAGGGCACACTGCAGCAGATGAATTTGCATACCGTCATGTCATAAAAGCAGTCGGGCACAGTTACAGTAGCTGCAACCCTCATCTCCATATGAAAAGCAACAGGCAGTGCACCGTCCTATGTCTCAATGGGTTCTTAAATTGGAAAATAAAATATAAAAGGCAGCTTGAGATTTAACCCCCTCGCAGCTGAGGGTTTTCTCATCCTCGCACCGAGACCATTTTCCGACGTCAGCGCTCGTCCGACTCCGAACGTCGTCGTCACGGATTTCTTTTTTTTTCTTTTTTCTTTCTTTCTTATCCCCCCTGCGGCACTCACACAAATTATACCTTGATTTTTGTTTTTTGTTTTTTCTTTCAAAAGACTTTGTAGTCTCAAAAAAGCCATTAGTCTTTTTACTGATTTGAACACGTCAAAAGTTGTTTCACCCAAATGGCCCAAAAAGCGTATTTCTCAAGCAAGTGAACCAAAAGCAAATGTGATTTTTTTCTTTTGTCCCCCGTCTTATAAGCACCATAGACAAATACTTTGTGTTTTGCCACCAATCCACCTGCCCAAAATCTGCACGCAAACCAAAAATGCTCTCTTTCTTCTAGTTTTCGCCGCCTCAATTTAAACGCTTACTATGTGTAGGAAGACTACGGCAGCCCAGCGAGGCCTACCATTTTACAAAGTAGACAAGCTACTGCATGAAATGAGGGAGCAAAGTTTTTTTTCTCTCTCCCCCTCATATCTGACACAATCTGGGGGCCTACTTTACAAAGCAAGTGAAACCGTGTGGGTCCTGCAGCGCCCTGTATTGGTTGTATATGCGAAGCACAGTACAAGGCCGGAAAAAGCAAGGAAGCATGCAGCCAGCGCACAGGAGAAGAGATGAGAAGAGAGCGCTGTGTGAAAGATAGAAGCGCACCTTAACGGGCACAGGGGTCCAGTGGAGGGAGGGTTGAAATGAAGAAAAGGATGGAAACAGCAAAGGAAGAGACAGCACCAGCAGCACACAAAAAGATCTGACTTTTACCAGAGATGATCAGGGGATAGCGCGAACGCAGTCCCCCACTACCACAAATTATGCAGTCGAGTTTCCCGCATTTGGGGAAATCGCAGGGGTCAGCACACCCGGAGTGCAATGGATGAGCCTCACCCTGGGAGAACCACCTTCGTGATCATGGAATCTCCCCTGCCAGGTAAGTATGAGTTGGACTAGGGCTCAGGAGGGCCCCTGCTTGGGCACACCCCCGTCAAGTGAAGGAGGTTGACCGGAGCCATGACAAGTGAACTCTCGGCAGGGGACGGGAAAAGAAAACTGCAGGGAGGCTGCATCTCTTCACGTTGACATGGGAAGGCGGAAGGGTGACTGTTCCTGAAGCACCCCCAAACTATGCGCACAACTAGTGCAAATCCTTCCCAGGGCACACTGCAGCAGATGAATTTGCATACCGTCATGTCATAAAAGCAGTCGGGCACAGTTACAGTAGCTGCAACCCTCATCTCCATATGAAAAGCAACAGGCAGTGCACCGTCCTATGTCTCAATGGGTTCTTAAATTGGAAAATAAAATATAAAAGGCAGCTTGAGATTTAACCCCCTCGCTGCTGAGGGTTTTCTCATCCTCGCACCGAGACCATTTTCCCACGTTAGCGCTCGTCCGAACGTCGTCGTCACGGATTTCTTTTTATTTATTTTTTCTTTCTTTCTTATCCCCCCTGCGGCACTCACACAAATTATACCTTGGTTTTTGTTTGGTTTTTTTTTCTTTCAAAAGACTTTGTAGTCTCAAAAAAGCCATTAGTCTTTTTACTGATTTGAACACGTCAAAAGTTGTTTCACCCAAATGGCCCAAAAAGCGTATTTCTCAAGCAAGTGAACCAAAAGCAAATGTGATTTTTTTTCTTTTGTCCCCCGTCTTATAAGCACCATAGACAAATACTTTGTGTTTTGCCACCAATCCACCTGCCCAAAATCTGCACGCAAACCAAAAATGCTCTCTTTCTTCTAGTTTTCGCCGCCTCAATTTAAACGCTTACTATGTGTAGGAAGACTACGGCAGCCCAGCGAGGCCTACCATTTTACAAAGTAGACAAGCTACTGCATGAAATGAGGGAGCAAAGTTTTTTTTCTCTCTCCCCCTCATATCTGACACAATCTGGGGGCCTACTTTACAAAGCAAGTGAAACCGTGTGGGTCCTGCAGCGCCCTGTATTGGTTGTATATGCGAAGCACAATACAAGGCCGGAAAAAGCAAGGAAGCATGCAGCCAGCGCACAGGAGAAGAGATGAGAAGAGAGCGCTGAGTGAAAGATAGAAGCGCACCTTAACGGGCACAGGGGTCCAGTGGAGGGAGGGTTGAAATGAAGAAAAGGATGGAAACAGCAAAGGAAGAGACAGCACCAGCAGCACACAAAAAGATCTGACTTTTACCAGAGATGATCAGGGGATAGCGCGAACGCAGTCCCCCACTACCACAAATTATGCAGTCGAGTTTCCCGCATTTGGGGAAATCGCAGGGGTCAGCACACCCGGAGTGCAATGGATGAGCCTCACCCTGGGAGAACCACCTTCGTAATCATGGTATCTCCCCTGCCAGGTAAGTATGAGTTAGACTAGGGCTCAGGAGGGCCCCTGCTTGGGCACACCCCCGTCAAGTTAAGGAGGTTGACCGGAGCCATGACAAGTGAACTCTCGGCAGGGGACGGGAAAAGAAAACTGCAGGGAGGCTGCATCTCTTCACGTTGACATGGGAAGGCGGAAGGGTGACTGTTCCTGAAGCACCCCCAAACTATGCGCACAACTAGTGCAAATCCTTCCCAGGGCACACTGCAGCAGATGAATTTGCATACCGTCATGTCATAAAAGCAGTCGGGCACAGTTACAGTAGCTGCAACCCTCATCTCCATATGAAAAGCAACAGGCAGTGCACCGTCCTATGTCTCAATGGGTTCTTAAATTGGAAAATAAAATATAAAAGGCAGCTTGAGATTTAACCCCCTCGCTGCTGAGGGTTTTCTCATCCTCGCACCGAGACCATTTTCCCACGTTAGCGCTCGTCCGAACGTCGTCGTCACGGATTTCTTTTTATTTATTTTTTCTTTCTTTCTTATCCCCCCTGCGGCACTCACACAAATTATACCTTGGTTTTTGTTTGTTTGTTTTTTCTTTCAAAAGACTTTGTAGTCTCAAAAAAGCCATTAGTCTTTTTACTGATTTGAACACGTCAAAAGTTGTTTCACCCAAATGGCCCAAAAAGCGTATTTCTCAAGCAAGTGAACCAAAAGCAAATGTGATTTTTTTTCTTTTGTCCCCCGTCTTATAAGCACCATAGACAAATACTTTGTGTTTTGCCACCAATCCACCTGCCCAAAATCTGCACGCAAACCAAAAATGCTCTCTTTCTTCTAGTTTTCGCCGCCTCAATTTAAACGCTTACTATGTGTAGGAAGACTACGGCAGCCCAGCGAGGCCTACCATTTTACAAAGTAGACAAGCTACTGCATGAAATGAGGGAGCAAAGTTTTTTTTCTCTCTCCCCCTCATATCTGACACAATCTGGGGGCCTACTTTACAAAGCAAGTGAAACCGTGTGGGTCCTGCAGCGCCCTGTATTGGTTGTATATGCGAAGCACAGTACAAGGCCGGAAAAAGCAAGGAAGCATGCAGCCAGCGCACAGGAGAAGAGATGAGAAGAGAGCGCTGAGTGAAAGATAGAAGCGCACCTTAACGGGCACAGGGGTCCAGTGGAGGGAGGGTTGAAATGAAGAAAAGGATGGAAACAGCAAAGGAAGAGACAGCACCAGCAGCACACAAAAAGATCTGACTTTTACCAGAGATGATCAGGGGATAGCGCGAACGCAGTCCCCCACTACCACAAATTATGCAGTCGAGTTTCCGGCATTTGGGGAAATCGCAGGGGTCAGCACACCCGGAGTGCAATGGATGAGCCTCACCCTGGGAGAACCACCTTCGTAATCATGGTATCTCCCCTGCCAGGTAAGTATGAGTTGGGCTAGGGCTAGGGATGGACATCGATGGTCGATGTTTCCGAACCATCGATGTTTTCGTTTCGATGGTAGTGTTTTTAGCATTTAATGATGCCCTCTCGATGTTTTTCACCATCTAATGATAGTCATTCGATGGTCTTCCGATGGTGGCTTGTTTTTTTCTAATTCCAAATAGCTATGCCTCCCCTTGCTGCTGTGTCTATCAGGGAAACTTCCTAAGTCCGTTGGAGGCTGTCTATTTCAGACATGAGCCTGCTCAGCCAGTCCCCTCACCCCCTCCCCTCTCTAGGCTGCTGCTAGGCAACAGGACCCACTGCAAGCTCTGATTGGCTCTCACTGACTCAGAGAGCCAATCAGATCCCAGACCTTACCCTGCAGCAGCAGAAGCCACAGACACACGGAGCTCAGGAGGATTCAGAGGAGACAGAGTGACATCACTGATATTTATATCACTCCAGCTATACACCACCACTGATCAGGGGGAATAATTTAGGAGGGCTATGGACAAAGTCCTTGCTTGAGTATGTTTTGGACTGTGGGAAAAACCAAGAGAAAACACAAAAAACATGGAAAGAACATACAAACTCCACACCATAATCATCGGAATTGGTCCCATGTGAGACAGCAAGGCAAACCGTGCACTGAGCAAGTTGCCATCCACATTATTGTAAGAAATTCCCAGCCGGTACGCCGTACCGCCGGGTTGTCCACAATACTGCATTCCGCTGGCTTTGTTCTGTTTGAGGGGAGGAGAGCGCAGCGCAGCGCCTCCTCTGCCCCTCAATTCTCTTGGATGCCCAGTCTCACTCTCCATCGGCGGCGGCGCGGTCAATCTGAATAAGGCACCGGTTTACTAGCCAATCAGAGCTCATGGACCGGCAGCTGCAGCTCCTGATTGGCTGCCGGTCCGCGAGCTCTGATTGGCTAACGAACCGGCGCATCATTTCAGATTGACCCCGCCGCCGTTGGAGAGTGAGACCGGGCATCAAAGAGAATTGAGGGGCAAGAGAGACGCTATGCTGCGCTCTCCGCCCCTCACATAGAAGAAACAGAGCCAGCGGTAAGGGGTGGGGGGCAATGAGCGCACAGTGGGACAATGTATATCTGCCACAGGGGGGCATTGTATATCTGGCACTGTGGGGGCAATGTATATCTGGCACTGTGGGGACATTGTATATCTGGCACAGTGGGGGCAATGTATCTCTGGCACTGTGGGGGCATTGTATATCTGACACAGTGGGGGCATTGTATATCTGGCACTGTGGGGGCAATGTATATCTGGCACTGTGGGGGCATTGTATATCTGGCACTGTGGGGGCATTGCATATCTGGCATAGTGGGGGCAATGTATCTCTGGCACTGTGGGGGCATTGTATATCTGGCATAGTGGGGGCATTGTATATTTGGCACAGTGGGGGCAATGTTACTTCATCATTGGGCATTGTGTGTGTATATTATATATGTATATTATACACACAATGTTCAGTGATAAAGTAATATGTTGCTCAGAGTCTGGCCCTGCCCCCGATCCCAATTCCCACATTGCAAACGAAAATGCAGGCTTTTGCGCATGAACTAGTCATATAAATAGTTTTCACCATCGAATACTTTTGATGTGATGGTTAGTAACCATTGCATCGAAAGTTTCAATGGTGGAGCATTGCCATCATATGATGGTTTGCTTTCGATGTCCATCCCTAGCTAGGGCTCAGGAGGGCCCCTGCTTGGGCACACCCCCGTCAAGTGAAGGAGGTTGACCGGAGCCATGACAAGTGAACTCTCGGCAGGGGACGGGAAAAGAAAACTGCAGGGAGGCTGCATCTCTTCACGTTGACATGGGAAGGCGGAAGGGTGACTGTTCCTGAAGCACCCCCAAACTATGCGCACAACTAGTGCAAATCCTTCCCAGGGCACACTGCAGCAGATGAATTTGCATACCGTCATGTCATAAAAGCAGTCGGGCACAGTTACAGTAGCTGCAACCCTCATCTCCATATGAAAAGCAACAGGCAGTGCACCGTCCTATGTCTCAATGGGTTCTTAAATTGGAAAATAAAATATAAAAGGCAGCTTGAGATTTAACCCCCTCGCTGCTGAGGGTTTTCTCATCCTCGCACCGAGACCATTTTCCGACGTCAGCGCTCGTCCGAACGTCGTCGTCACGGATTTCTTTTTATTTATTTTTTCTTTCTTTCTTATCCCCCCTGCGGCACTCACACAAATTATACCTTGGTTTTTGTTTGTTTTTTTTTTCTTTCAAAAGACTTTGTAGTCTCAAAAAAGCCATTAGTCTTTTTACTGATTTGAACACGTCAAAAGTTGTTTCACCCAAATGGCCCAAAAAGCGTATTTCTCAAGCAAGTGAACCAAAAGCAAATGTGATTTTTTTCTTTTGTCCCCCGTCTTATAAGCACCATAGACAAATACTTTGTGTTTTGCCACCAATCCACCTGCCCAAAATCTGCACGCAAACCAAAAATGCTCTCTTTCTTCTAGTTTTCGCCGCCTCAATTTAAACGCTTACTATGTGTAGGAAGACTACGGCAGCCCAGCGAGGCCTACCATTTTACAAAGTAGACAAGCTACTGCATGAAATGAGGGAGCAAAGTTTTTTTTCTCTCTCCCCCTCATATCTGACACAATCTGGGGGCCTACTTTACAAAGCAAGTGAAACCGTGTGGGTCCTGCAGCGCCCTGTATTGGTTGTATATGCGAAGCACAGTACAAGGCCGGAAAAAGCAAGGAAGCATGCAGCCAGCGCACAGGAGAAGAGATGAGAAGAGAGCGCTGAGTGAAAGATAGAAGCGCACCTTAACGGGCACAGGGGTCCAGTGGAGGGAGGGTTGAAATGAAGAAAAGGATGGAAACAGCAAAGGAAGAGACAGCACCAGCAGCACACAAAAAGATCTGACTTTTACCAGAGATGATCAGGGGATAGCGCGAACGCAGTCCCCCACTACCACAAATTATGCAGTCAAGTTTCCCGCATTTGGGGAAATCGCAGGGGTCAGCACACCCGGAATGCAATGGATGAGCCTCGCCCTGGGAGAACCACCTTCGTGATCATGGTATCTCCCCTGCCAGGTAAGTATGAGTTGGACTAGGGCTCAGGAGGGCCCCTGCTTGGGCACACCCCCGTCAAGTGAAGGAGGTTGACCGGAGCCATGACAAGTGAACTCTCGGCAGGGGACGGGAAAAGAAAACTGCAGGGAGGCTGCATCTCTTCACGTTGACATGGGAAGGCGGAAGGGTGACTGTTCCTGAAGCACCCCCAAACTATGCGCACAACTAGTGCAAATCCTTCCCAGGGCACACTGCAGCAGATGAATTTGCATACCGTCATGTCATAAAAGCAGTCGGGCACAGTTACAGTAGCTGCAACCCTCATCTCCATATGAAAAGCAACAGGCAGTGCACCGTCCTATGTCTCAATGGGTTCTTAAATTGGAAAATAAAATATAAAAGGCAGCTTGAGATTTAACCCCCTCGCTGCTGAGGGTTTTCTCATCCTCGCACCGAGACCATTTTCCCACGTTAGCGCTCGTCCGAACGTCGTCGTCACGGATTTCTTTTTATTTATTTTTTCTTTCTTTCTTATCCCCCCTGCGGCACTCACACAAATTATACCTTGGTTTTTGTTTGTTTGTTTTTTCTTTCAAAAGACTTTGTAGTCTCAAAAAAGCCATTAGTCTTTTTACTGATTTGAACACGTCAAAAGTTGTTTCACCCAAATGGCCCAAAAAGCGTATTTCTCAAGCAAGTGAACCAAAAGCAAATGTGATTTTTTTTCTTTTGTCCCCCGTCTTATAAGCACCATAGACAAATACTTTGTGTTTTGCCACCAATCCACCTGCCCAAAATCTGCACGCAAACCAAAAATGCTCTCTTTCTTCTAGTTTTCGCCGCCTCAATTTAAACGCTTACTATGTGTAGGAAGACTACGGCAGCCCAGCGAGGCCTACCATTTTACAAAGTAGACAAGCTACTGCATGAAATGAGGGAGCAAAGTTTTTTTTCTCTCTCCCCCTCATATCTGACACAATCTGGGGGCCTACTTTACAAAGCAAGTGAAACCGTGTGGGTCCTGCAGCGCCCTGTATTGGTTGTATATTAGAGATGAGCGGGTTCGGTTTCTCTGAATCCGAACCCGCCCGAACTTCATGTTTTTTTTCACGGGTCCGAGCGACTCGGATCTTCCCGCCTTGCTCGGTTAACCCGAGCGCGCCCGAACGTCATCATGACGCTGTCGGACTCTCGCGAGGCTCGGATTCTATCGCGAGACTCGGATTCTATATAAGGAGCCGCGCGTCGCCGCCATTTTCACACGTGCATTGAGATTGATAGGGAGAGGACGTGGCTGGCGTCCTCTCCATTTAGATTAGGGTTGAGAGAGAGAGAGAGAGATTGACCTGAGGCTGTGATACTGTAGAAGAGAGTGCAGAGTTTAGTGACTGACGACCACAGTGACCACCAGACAGTGCAGTTGTTTGTTTTATTTAATATATCCGTTCTCTGCCTGAAAAAAACGATACACACAGTGACTCAGTCACATACCATATCTGTGTGCACTGCTCAGCCCAGTGTGCTGCATCAATGTATATATATATCTGACTGTGCTCAGCTCACACAGCTTATAATTGTGGGGGAGACTGGGGAGCACTGCAGTGCCAGTTATAGGTTATAGCAGGAGCCAGGAGTACATAAAATTATATTAAAATTAAACAGTGCACACTTTTGCTGCAGGAGTGCCACTGCCAGTGTGACTAGTGACCAGTGACCTGACCACCAGTATATATAATATTAGTAGTATACTATCTCTTTATCAACCAGTCTATATTAGCAGCAGACACAGTACAGTGCGGTAGTTCACGGCTGTGGCTACCTCTGTGTCGGCACTCGGCAGCCCGTCCATAATTGTATATACCACCTAACCGTGTTTTTTTTTCTTTCTTTATAGTCATACTAGTTACGAGTATACTATCTCTTTATCAACCAGTCTATATTAGCAGCAGACACAGTACAGTGCGGTAGTTCACGGCTGTGGCTACCTCTGTGTCGGCACTCGGCAGCCCGTCCATAATTGTATATACCACCTAACCGTGGTTTTTTTTTCTTTCTTTATACATACATACTAGTTACGAGTATACTATCTCTTTATCAACCAGTCTATATTAGCAGCAGACACAGTACAGTGCGGTAGTTCACGGCTGTGGCTACCTCTGTGTCGGCACTCGGCAGCCCGTCCATAATTGTATATACCACCTAACCGTGGTTTTTTTTTCTTTCTTTATACATACATACTAGTTACGAGTATACTATCTCTTTATCAACCAGTCTATATATTAGCAGCAGACACAGTACAGTGCGGTAGTTCACGGCTGTGGCTACCTCTGTGTCGGCACTCGGCAGCCCGTCCATAATTGTATATACCACCTAACCGTGGTTTTTTTTTCTTTCTTTATACATACATACTAGTTACGAGTATACTATCTCTTTATCAACCAGTCTATATATTAGCAGCAGACACAGTACAGTGCGGTAGTTCACGGCTGTGGCTACCTCTGTGTCGGCACTCGGCAGCCCGTCCATAATTGTATATACCACCTAACCGTGGTTTTTTTTTCTTTCTTTATACATACATACTAGTTACGAGTATACTATCTCTTTATCAACCAGTCTATATTAGCAGCAGACACAGTACAGTGCGGTAGTTCACGGCTGTGGCTACCTCTGTGTCGGCACTCGGCAGCCCGTCCATAATTGTATATACCACCTAACCGTGGTTTTTTTTTCTTTCTTTATACATACATACTAGTTACGAGTATACTATCTCTTTATCAACCAGTCTATATATTAGCAGCAGACACAGTACAGTGCGGTAGTTCACGGCTGTGGCTACCTCTGTGTCGGCACTCGGCAGCCCGTCCATAATTGTATATACCACCTAACCGTGGTTTTTTTTTCTTTCTTTATAGTCATACTAGTTACGAGTATACTATCTCTTTATCAACCAGTCTATATTAGCAGCAGACACAGTACAGTGCGGTAGTTCACGGCTGTGGCTACCTCTGTGTCGGCACTCGGCAGCCCGTCCATAATTGTATATACCACCTAACCGTGGTTTTTTTTTCTTTCTTTATACATACATACTAGTTACGAGTATACTATCTCTTTATCAACCAGTCTATATATTAGCAGCAGACACAGTACAGTGCGGTAGTTCACGGCTGTGGCTACCTCTGTGTCGGCACTCGGCAGCCCGTCCATAATTGTATATACCACCTAACCGTGGGTTTTTTTTCTTTCTTTATACATACATACTAGTTACGAGTATACTATCTCTTTATCAACCAGTCTATATTAGCAGCAGACACAGTACAGTGCGGTAGTTCACGGCTGTGGCTACCTCTGTGTCGGCACTCGGCAGCCCGTCCATAATTGTATATACCACCTAACCGTGGTTTTTTTTTCTTTCTTTATACATACATACTAGTTACGAGTATACTATCTCTTTATCAACCAGTCTATATATTAGCAGCAGACACAGTACAGTGCGGTAGTTCACGGCTGTGGCTACCTCTGTGTCGGCACTCGGCAGCCCGTCCATAATTGTATATACCACCTAACCGTGGTTTTTTTTTCTTTCTTTATACATACATACTAGTTACGAGTATACTATCTCTTTATCAACCAGTCTATATATTAGCAGCAGACACAGTACAGTGCGGTAGTTCACGGCTGTGGCTACCTCTGTGTCGGCACTCGGCAGCCCGTCCATAATTGTATATACCACCTAACCGTGGTTTTTTTTTCTTTCTTTATACATACATACTAGTTACGAGTATACTATCTCTTTATCAACCAGTCTATATATTAGCAGCAGACACAGTACAGTGCGGTAGTTCACGGCTGTGGCTACCTCTGTGTCGGCACTCGGCAGCCCGTCCATAATTGTATACTAGTATCCAATCCATCCATCTCCATTGTTTACCTGAGGTGCCTTTTAGTTGTGCCTATTAAAATATGGAGAACAAAAATGTTGAGGTTCCAAAATTAGGGAAAGATCAAGATCCACTTCCACCTCGTGCTGAAGCTGCTGCCACTAGTCATGGCCGAGACGATGAAATGCCAGCAACGTCGTCTGCCAAGGCCGATGCCCAATGTCATAGTACAGAGCATGTCAAATCCAAAACACCAAATATCAGTAAAAAAAGGACTCCAAAACCTAAAATAAAATTGTCGGAGGAGAAGCGTAAACTTGCCAATATGCCATTTACCACACGGAGTGGCAAGGAACGGCTGAGGCCCTGGCCTATGTTCATGGCTAGTGGTTCAGCTTCACATGAGGATGGAAGCACTCAGCCTCTCGCTAGAAAAATGAAAAGACTAAAGCTGGCAAAAGCAGTAGCACCGCAAAGAACTGTGCGTTCTTCGAAATCCCAAATCCACAAGGAGAGTCCGACTCCAATTGTGTCGGTTGCGATGCCTGACCTTCCCAACACTGGACGTGAAGAGCATGCGCCTTCCACCATTTGCACGCCCCCTGCAAGTGATGGAAGGAGCACCCGCAGTCCAGTTCCTGATAGTCAGATTGAAGATGTCAGTGTTGAAGTACACCAGGATGAGGAGGATATGGGTGTTGCTGGCGCTGGGGAGGAAATTGACCAGGAGGATTCTGATGGTGAGGTGGTTTGTTTAAGTCAGGCACCCGGGGAGACACCTGTTGTCCGTGGTAGGAATATGGCCGTTGACATGCCTGGTGAAAATACCAAAAAAATCAGCTCTTCGGTGTGGAAGTATTTCACCAGAAATGCGGACAACAGGTGTCAAGCCGTGTGTTCCCTTTGTCAAGCTGTAATAAGTAGGGGTAAGGACGTTAACCACCTCGGAACATCCTCCCTTATACGTCACCTGCAGCGCATTCATAATAAGTCAGTGACAAGTTCAAAAACTTTGGGTGACAGCGGAAGCAGTCCACTGACCAGTAAATCCCTTCCTCTTGTAACCAAGCTCACGCAAACCACCCCACCAACTCCCTCAGTGTCAATTTCCTCCTTCCCCAGGAATGCCAATAGTCCTGCAGGCAATGTCACTGGCAATTATGACGAGTCCTCTCCTGCCTGGGATTCCTCCGATGCATCCTTGCGTGTAACGCCTACTGCTGCTGGCGCTGCTGTTGTTGCTGCTGGGAGTCGATGGTCATCCCAGAGGGGAAGTCGTAAGCCCACTTGTACTACTTCCAGTAAGCAATTGACTGTTCAACAGTCCTTTGCGAGGAAGATGAAATATCACAGCAGTCATCCTGCTGCAAAGCGGATAACTGAGGCCTTGACAACTATGTTGGTGTTAGACGTGCGTCCGGTATCCGCCGTTAGTTCACAGGGAACTAGACAATTTATTGAGGCAGTGTGCCCCCGTTACCAAATACCATCTAGGTTCCACTTCTCTAGGCAGGCGATACCGAGAATGTACACGGACGTCAGAAAAAGACTCACCAGTGTCCTAAAAAATGCAGTTGTACCCAATGTCCACTTAACCACGGACATGAGGACAAGTGGAGCAGGGCAGGGTCAGGACTATATGACTGTGACAGCCCACTGGGTAGATGTATGGACTCCCGCCGCAAGAACAGCAGCGGCGGCACCAGTAGCAGCATCTCGCAAACGCCAACTCTTTCCTAGGCAGGCTACGCTTTGTATCACCGCTTTCCAGAATACGCACACAGCTGAAAACCTCTTACGGCAACTGAGGAAGATCATCGCGGAATGGCTTACCCCAATTGGACTCTCCTGTGGATTTGTGGCATCGGACAACGCCAGCAATATTGTGTGTGCATTAAATATGGGCAAATTCCAGCACGTCCCATGTTTTGCACATACCTTGAATTTGGTGGTGCAGAATTTTTAAAAAAACGACAGGGGCGTGCAAGAGATGCTGTCGGTGGCCAGAAGAATTGCGGGACACTTTCGGCGTACAGGCACCACGTACAGAAGACTGGAGCACCACCAAAAACTACTGAACCTGCCCTGCCATCATCTGAAGCAAGAAGTGGTAACGAGGTGGAATTCAACCCTCTATATGCTTCAGAGGTTGGAGGAGCAGCAAAAGGCCATTCAAGCCTATACAATTGAGCACGATATAGTAGGTGGAATGCACCTGTCTCAAGCGCAGTGGAGAATGATTTCAACGTTGTGCAAGGTTCTGATGCCCTTTGAACTTGCCACACGTGAAGTCAGTTCAGACACTGCCAGCCTGAGTCAGGTCATTCCCCTCATCAGGCTTTTGCAGAAGAAGCTGGAGACATTGAAGGAGGAGCTAACACGGAGCGATTCCGCTAGGCATGTGGGACTTGTGGATGGAGCCCTTAATTCGCTTAACAAGGATTCACGGGTGGTCAATCTGTTGAAATCAGAGCACTACATTTTGGCCACCGTGCTCGATCCTAGATTTAAAGCCTACCTTGGATCTCTCTTTCCGGCAGACACAAGTCTGCTGGGGTTGAAAGACCTGCTGGTGACAAAATTGTCAAGTCAAGCGGAACGCGACCTGTCAACATCTCCTCCTTCACATTCTCCCGCAACTGGGGGTGCGAGGAAAAGGCTCAGAATTCCGAGCCCACCCGCTGGCGGTGATGCAGGGCAGTCTGGAGCGACTGCTGATGCTGACATCTGGTCCGGACTGAAGGACCTGACAACGATTACGGACATGTCGTCTACTGTCACTGCATATGATTCTCTCAACATTGATAGAATGGTGGAGGATTATATGAGTGACCGCATCCAAGTAGGCACGTCACACAGTCCGTACTTATACTGGCAGGAAAAAGAGGCAATTTGGAGGCCCTTGCACAAACTGGCTTTATTCTACCTAAGTTGCCCTCCCACAAGTGTGTACTCCGAAAGAGTGTTTAGTGCCGCCGCTCACCTTGTCAGCAATCGGCGTACGAGGTTACATCCAGAAAATGTGGAGAAGATGATGTTCATTAAAATGAATTATAATCAATTCCTCCGCGGAGACATTGACCAGCAGCAATTGCCTCCACAAAGTACACAGGGAGCTGAGATGGTGGATTCCAGTGGGGACGAATTGATAATCTGTGAGGAGGGGGATGTACACGGTGATATATCGGAGGGTGATGATGAGGTGGACATCTTGCCTCTGTAGAGCCAGTTTGTGCAAGGAGAGATTAATTGCTTCTTTTTTGGGGGGGGTCCAAACCAACCCGTCATATCAGTCACAGTCGTGTGGCAGACCCTGTCACTGAAATGATGGGTTGGTTAAAGTGTGCATGTCCTGTTTTGTTTATACAACATAAGGGTGGGTGGGAGGGCCCAAGGACAATTCCATCTTGCACCTCTTTTTTCTTTTCTTTTTCTTTGCGTCATGTGCTGTTTGGGGAGGGTTTTTTGGAAGGGACATCCTGCGTGACACTGCAGTGCCACTCCTAGATGGGCCCGGTGTTTGTGTCGGCCACTAGGGTCGCTTATCTTACTCACACAGCTACCTCATTGCGCCTCTTTTTTTCTTTGCGTCATGTGCTGTTTGGGGAGGGTTTTTTGGAAGGGACATCCTGTGTGACACTGCAGTGACACTCCTAGATGGGCCCGGTGTTTGTGTCGGCCACTAGGGTCGCTTATCTTACTCACACAGCTACCTCATTGCGCCTCTTTTTTTCTTTGCGTCATGTGCTGTTTGGGGAGGTTTTTTTGGAAGGGACATCCTGCGTGACACTGCAGTGCCACTCCTAGATGGGCCCGGTGTTTGTGTCGGCCACTAGGGTCGCTAATCTTACTCACACAGCTACCTCATTGCGCCTCTTTTTTTCTTTGCGTCATGTGCTGTTTGGGGAGGGTTTTTTGGAAGGGACATCCTGCGTGACACTGCAGTGCCACTCCTAGATGGGCCCGGTGTTTGTGTCGGCCACTAGGGTCGCTTATCTTACTCACACAGCGACCTCGGTGCAAATTTTAGGACTAAAAATAATATTGTGAGGTGTGAGGTATTCAGAATAGACTGAAAATGAGTGGAAATTATGGTTTTTGAGGTTAATAATACTTTGGGATCAAAATGACCGCCAAATTCTATGATTTAAGCTGTTTTTTAGGTTTTTTGGAAAAAAACACCCGAATCCAAAACACACCCGAATCCGACAAAAAAAATTCGGTGAGGTTTTGCCAAAACGCGGTCGAACCCAAAACACGGCCGCGGAACCGAACCCAAAACCAAAACACAAAACCCGAAAAATTTCCGGCGCTCATCTCTATTGTATATGCGAAGCACAGTACAAGGCCGGAAAAAGCAAGGAAGCATGCAGCCAGCACACAGGAGAAGAGATGAGAAGAGAGCGCTGAGTGAAAGATAGAAGCGCACCTTAACGGGCACAGGGGTCCAGTGGAGGGAGAGTTGAAATGAAGAAAAGGATGGAAACAGCAAAGGAAGAGACAGCACCAGCAGCACACAAAAAGATCTGACTTTTACCAGAGATGATCAGGGGAAAGCGCGAACGCAGTCCCCCACTACCACAAATTATGCAGTCGAGTTTCCCGCATTTGGGGAAAACGCAGGGGTCAGCACACCCGGAGTGCAATGGATGAGCCTCGCCCTGGGAGAACCACTTTCGTGATCATGGAATCTCCCCTGCCAGGTAAGTATGAGTTGGACTAGGGCTCAGGAGGGCCCCTGCTTGGGCACACCCCCGTCAAGTGAAGGAGGTTGACCGGAGCCATGACAAGTGAACTCTCGGCAGGGGACGGGAAAAGAAAACTGCAGGGAGGCTGCATCTCTTCACGTTGACATGGGAAGGCGGAAGGGTGACTGTTCCTGAAGCACCCCCAAACTATGCGCACAACTAGTGCAAATCCTTCCCAGGGCACACTGCAGCAGATGAATTTGCATACCGTCATGTCATAAAAGCAGTCGGGCACAGTTACAGTAGCTGCAACCCTCATCTCCATATGAAAAGCAACAGGCAGTGCACCGTCCTATGTCTCAATGGGTTCTTAAATTGGAAAATAAAATATAAAAGGCAGCTTGAGATTTAACCCCCTCGCTGCTGAGGGTTTTCTCATCCTCGCACCGAGACCATTTTCCGACGTCAGCGCTCGTCCGAACGTCGTCGTCACGGATTTCTTTTTATTTATTTTTTCTTTCTTTCTTATCCCCCCTGCGGCACTCACACAAATTATACCTTGGTTTTTGTTTGTTTTTTTTTTTCTTTCAAAAGACTTTGTAGTCTCAAAAAAGCCATTAGTCTTTTTACTGATTTGAACACGTCAAAAGTTGTTTCACCCAAATGGCCCAAAAAGCGTATTTCTCAAGCAAGTGAACCAAAAGCAAATGTGATTTTTTTCTTTTGTCCCCGTCTTATAAGCACCATAGACAAATACTTTGTGTTTTGCCACCAATCCACCTGCCCAAAATCTGCACGCAAACCAAAAATGCTCTCTTTCTTCTAGTTTTCGCCGCCTCAATTTAAACGCTTACTATGTGTAGGAAGACTACGGCAGCCCAGCGAGGCCTACCATTTTACAAAGTAGACAAGCTACTGCATGAAATGAGGGAGCAAAGTTTTTTTTGTCTCTCCCCCTCATATCTGACACAATCTGGGGGCCTACTTTACAAAGCAAGTGAAACCGTGTGGGGTCTGTAGCGCCCTGTATTGGTTGTATATGCGAAGCACAGTACAAGGCCGGAAAAAGCAAGGAAGCATGCAGCCAGCGCACAGAAGAAGAGATGAGAAGAGAGCGCTGAGTGAAAGATAGAAGCGCACCTTAACGGGCACAGGGGTCCAGTGGAGGGAGGGTTGAAATGAAGAAAAGGATGGAAACAGCAAAGGAAGAGACAGCACCAGCAGCACACAAAAAGATCTGACTTTTACCAGAGATGATCAGGGGAAAGCGCGAACGCAGTCCCCCACTACCACAAATTATGCAGTCGAGTTTCCCGCATTTGAGGAAATCGCAGGGGTCAGCACACCCGGAGTGCAATGGATGAGCCTCGCTCTGGGAGAACCACCTTCGTGATCATGGTATCTCCCCTGCCAGGTAAGTATGAGTTGGACTAGGGCTCAGGAGGGCCCCTGCTTGGGCACACCCCCGTCAAGTGAAGGAGGTTGACCGGAGCCATGACAAGTGAACTCTCGGCAGGGGACGGGAAAAGAAAACTGCAGGGAGGCTGCATCTCTTCACGTTGACATGGGAAGGCGGAAGGGTGACTGTTCCTGAAGCACCCCCAAACTATGCGCACAACTAGTGCAAATCCTTCCCAGGGCACACTGCAGCAGATGAATTTGCATACCGTCATGTCATAAAAGCAGTCGGGCACAGTTACAGTAGCTGCAACCCTCATCTCCATATGAAAAGCAACAGGCAGTGCACCGTCCTATGTCTCAATGGGTTCTTAAATTGGAAAATAAAATATAAAAGGCAGCTTGAGATTTAACCCCCTCGCTGCTGAGGGTTTTCTCATCCTCGCACCGAGACCATTTTCCCACGTTAGCGCTCGTCCGAACGTCGTCGTCACGGATTTCTTTTTATTTATTTTTTCTTTCTTTCTTATCCCCCCTGCGGCACTCACACAAATTATACCTTGGTTTTTGTTTGTTTGTTTTTTCTTTCAAAAGACTTTGTAGTCTCAAAAAAGCCATTAGTCTTTTTACTGATTTGAACACGTCAAAAGTTGTTTCACCCAAATGGCCCAAAAAGCGTATTTCTCAAGCAAGTGAACCAAAAGCAAATGTGATTTTTTTTCTTTTGTCCCCCTTCTTATAAGCACCATAGACAAATACTTTGTGTTTTGCCACCAATCCACCTGCCCAAAATCTGCACGCAAACCAAAAATGCTCTCTTTCTTCTAGTTTTCGCCGCCTCAATTTAAACGCTTACTATGTGTAGGAAGACTACGGCAGCCCAGCGAGGCCTACCATTTTACAAAGTAGACAAGCTACTGCATGAAATGAGGGAGCAAAGTTTTTTTTCTCTCTCCCCCTCATATCTGACACAATCTGGGGGCCTACTTTACAAAGCAAGTGAAACCGTGTGGGTCCTGCAGTGCCCTGTATTGGTTGTATATGCGAAGCACAGTACAAGGCCGGAAAAAGCAAGGAAGCATGCAGCCAGCGCACAGGAGAAGAGATGAGAAGAGAGCGCTGAGTGAAAGATAGAAGCGCACCTTAACGGGCACAGGGGTCCAGTGGAGGGAGGGTTGAAATGAAGAAAAGGATAGAAACAGCAAAGGAAGAGACAGCACCAGCAGCACACAAAAAGATCTGACTTTTACCAGAGATGATCAGGGGAAAGCGCGAACGCAGTCCCCCACTACCACAAATTATGCAGTCGAGTTTCCCGCATTTGAGGAAATCGCAGGGGTCAGCACACCCGGAGTGCAATGGATGAGCCTCGCCCTCGGAGAACCACCTTCGTGATCATGGTATCTCCCCTGCCAGGTAAGTATGAGTTGGACTAGGGCTCAGGAGGGCCCCTGCTTGGGCACACCCCCGTCAAGTGAAGGAGGTTGACCGGAGCCATGACAAGTGAACTCTCGGCAGGGGACGGGAAAAGAAAACTGCAGGGAGGCTGCATCTCTTCACGTTGACATGGGAAGGCGGAAGGGTGACTGTTCCTGAAGCACCCCCAAACTATGCGCACAACTAGTGCAAATCCTTCCCAGGGCACACTGCAGCAGATGAATTTGCATACCGTCATGTCATAAAAGCAGTCGGGCACAGTTACAGTAGCTGCAACCCTCATCTCCATATGAAAAGCAACAGGCAGTGCACCGTCCTATGTCTCAATGGGTTCTTAAATTGGAAAATAAAATATAAAAGGCAGCTTGAGATTTAACCCCCTCGCTGCTGAGGGTTTTCTCATCCTCGCACCGAGACCATTTTCCGACGTTAGCGCTCGTCCGAACGTCGTCGTCACGGATTTCTTTTTATTTATTTTTTCTTTCTTTCTTATCCCCCCTGCGGCACTCACACAAATTATACCTTGGTTTTTGTTTGTTTGTTTTTTCTTTCAAAAGACTTTGTAGTCTCAAAAAAGCCATTAGTCTTTTTACTGATTTGAACACGTCAAAAGTTGTTTCACCCAAATGGCCCAAAAAGCGTATTTCTCAAGCAAGTGAACCAAAAGCAAATGTGATTTTTTTTCTTTTGTCCCCCGTCTTATAAGCACCATAGACAAATACTTTGTGTTTTGCCACCAATCCACCTGCCCAAAATCTGCACGCAAACCAAAAATGCTCTCTTTCTTCTAGTTTTCGCCGCCTCAATTTAAACGCTTACTATGTGTAGGAAGACTACGGCAGCCCAGCGAGGCCTACCATTTTACAAAGTAGACAAGCTACTGCATGAAATGAGGGAGCAAAGTTTTTTTTGTCTCTCCCCCTCATATCTGACACAATCTGGGGGCCTACTTTACAAAGCAAGTGAAACCGTGTGGGTCCTGCAGCGCCCTGTATTGGTTGTATATGCGAAGCACAGTACAAGGCCGGAAAAAGCAAGGAAGCATGCAGCCAGCGCACAGGAGAAGAGATGAGAAGAGAGCGCTGAGTGAAAGATAGAAGCGCACCTTAACGGGCACAGGGGTCCAGTGGAGGGAGGGTTGAAATGAAGAAAAGGATGGAAACAGCAAAGGAAGAGACAGCACCAGCAGCACACAAAAAGATCTGACTTTTACCAGAGATGATCGGGGGAAAGCGCTGAAGGGTTAAAGGGTCTATGTTCTTCTCTTGCTGTATTGCTACAAAGACAAGAATGTCTCGATGTTTTCTATTGTGGTTATGACCTTGCAAAGTTATCCCACACTGATACTATGCCTTAGCTTCGACACGTACTCCTGTCCGTGTACGGAAGCCCCTATATGGACATAGAGCTCATGATGTCCTCATGCTGTATTATATCCTGCATGTAATGTCGTATGCTACTTCTATTTATCCAATCATATGCTTGCACATATTGTATACACCCATGTTTCTTATCTATATAGTACGCTGTAATTTTTACAATAAACAGAGTGATTCTTAACTACAGCTGCGTGCTTACTCTTTGTGTTAAGAGTTACTCTCACGGGTACCTAAGGGGTCATCAAATCGAGGTGGTTCAGAGATATAATCCTTACAGTCTGGGGGCTCAGTCCGGAATCCAGCTGATCGTCCCCTGATCGGTAGGATAGAGAATTTTGTTGTCTGTCTTGTCCGCTAAGGGATTGCGACCATCTACTGGATCTGAACTCACTCCGTGTTCCGGGAACACGTGACAAGGTAATATTTAAGTCCGGGACTTAATGTTACGTAGTTTTATGTAAAGGATTTTTTTTAAGGCGTCATAAACAGGTATCAGGGATACCATAGAAGGACCAGGGGTCCACGTATTTAAGGCGTCATAAAACAGGTATCAGGGATACCATAGAAGGACCAGGGGTCCATATAATCTTTAAAGGCACAGGTATCCGGGATACCATAGATGGACCAGGGGTCCAAATAACAACGCCTCCTCGATTTGATCACCTAAATATTTGTATGTCTGTCTTATAAGTACTCATATTGTAATTTTTCTATTAAGGACACTCAGTGAACGGGTGGTAAGTGCACGGACGCTGAGTGTCAGAGGACATTGTTGTTTACAGTGATTTTAAGTACATTTGAAAGTTGATTTGTAACAAATAACATTGTCCACGATTGCAGAGATATTAATTGTACGGGTGGTAAGTGTACGTACATTTGGTATCACAAGTTGTACTGTTGTTGTTTTCTGTTCCCGGTAGTTTGTGTAGGGAATATGCACTCCCACATGTTACCAATGATCTATGATCAGATCAGCTGAATGCATACATAGACTATTGTTCCCCTTCCCTGTTATTTGTGAATTCTTTTAGAAATATATTGCGTGGGTGGTAAGTGTACACGCACTATATGACACTGTGTTTGGAACAATCTATGTTTTTTTTATGATAAAGATTGTTATTAATTCAGTTTAGACACGTTAGTTACTTATTGGTAATATGGGATCAGATCAGAGTAAAGAGACTGAATACCCCCCTCCCCTCCCGGGAGAGACCTGCAAGGAATATGTTGCTCGTGTCTCCCCTACAAATTACTACCTTGTTAACCCCTGGCTAGACAATTTAGTGGGATGAACTGAGTGAACATCTGGACGCAGTGTTTAAAACCCGCTCGTCCCTCCCAGTAGCAGTAGCTTGCAAACAGAAACCTAGTGAGAATGTTACTGAATTCTGGAAGAGATTTAAAAAAAAAAAGAAAAAAATGCTGGTCAGAGGAAGCAGGTCTCACCCTAGTAAATACTGACAGCTTACTTATTTCCACATTTATAAACAACCAGCTGCCTTCTGTGACCTTGACAGTAAAACAAAGTGTTTCCAGTTGGACCTCAGACAACATTGAGGAATTTGCTAAACACTTATATGAGAAGGAAGCAGCAGGCTGTTTTGACATTAAAAAAAACTACTCCTAATGTACCAACCCACAGTTACCAAAACCCCCGGAGGCAGCCTAGGAACTCCCACCCCCAGCGGGACATCCCACAGAATAGGGGTCCCCCTGCACCTCCAAACAGACGACATACATCCTGCTTTAACTGTGGCAAGGATGGACACTGGGCTAGGGACTGCCCCTACCCCCTTAACAAACCTAGGCAGCCATCAACTGAATCTACCCCCCTTAGCAACGTTCCCAGGGACCCCCCAAGGTTCCAGATTGACTGGTAGGGACAGCCCCGCTGACGGGGCCCGGAGGAGGGTGTCCCGACTTTCATGCAGCTCACAGAACACTGGAAGGAACCCCCAATGATCAATCTAGGTGTCAATGGAACAAGTGTCCCATTCCTGATTGACAGCGGGGCCACCACCAGTGTTCTGTGCAGGGACCAGTACCATGGGCCCCTGAGAAAGTCCGCTCCTTCAATGAGAATCAATGGGATACCCACAAAAGCTTACTCCACTGTACCTATCCCTATTGACACACCACGGGGACATTACATAGGGACTCACTCATTCACTGTCATACCTGACTGTCCAGTTAACTTGCTGGGAGGAGACCTCCTTACTGAACTACAGATAACCATCACCCCTACTGGGAGGGGTATGGACATAACCTCACCACACTTCCCCGTGCTCACTGAGACCACTGAACTAGATACAATAGACCCCCTTGTGTGGGCAGAAGGTCCCTTCGACACAGGACTGATATCTTGTACCCCCTACAAGGCCACACTGAAACCTGATGTACACCCCGTTTACCAGAAACAATATCCATTGTCTAAAGAAAAAATGGATGGTCTAAAGCCCATGGTAGAGCAATTCCTACAGCAAGGCATACTCAGACCTGTAGTCTCTCCCTACTGTACACCTGTCAACCCTGTTGCTAAATCAGATGGGACTATAAGGTTTGTACAAGATCTTAGGGCAATTAATCAGCTAATTGTTCCTATTGCACCCATTGTACCTGATGTAAACTCACTCATCTCAGCCATCCCTGTACACGCTGCATTTTTCTCAGTAATTGATTTAAAAAATGCCTTTTTCAGCATACCAGTGGACCCTCAGACACAATTACTTTTTGCCTTTTCTTTTGAGGGCAAGCAGTTAACATGGTGCAGATTACCACAGGGTATATTGATTCACCTGTTGTGTATAGCATTGTACTCCAAGCCACATTGGCTCCCTGGCACCCCCCCTATGGTTCTGTCCTGCTACAGTATGCAGATGATCTGCTTCTCTGTAGTCAAACGGAGGAGGCCTGCCGACAGGATGGTATATCACTGTTAAACTGGCTCTGTGAATGTGGACACAAGGTGTCTAAAACAAAAATGCAATGGTGTAAAAAGCATGTCGATTATTTGGGTTTTGTACTCACAGAGGGAGAAAGGAAAATCAGTCCACAACGCATTCAGTCTGTATTGGGCCTGGTCACCCCAACTACTCAGAAGGAAATGCTATCCTTTCTGGGCATGATTAATTATTGCAGACAGTGGATATCTGATTGTTCCTACTATGACAATATCTTGAGACAAGCCACTCTCAATGACAAACCTAAACAGATTCAATGGTCACAAGAAATGTTAACTGCATATGAAAGTCTAAAATGTATGTTGGTAAAAAGTCCGGCACTGGGCCTCCCAAACTATGTACTGCCGTTTCATTTATATGCAAGGGACAACTGTAAAACCATGGCGGGGGTACTGACTCAATTTCATGGAGGCAAGCTGCGCCCCGTGGCATTCTTTTCCAAAGTAATGCCTGTGTCGGTCCAAGGTATGCCTGCCTGTCTTCGGGCACTAGCGGCCTGTGCAATGGTAGCTGAAATGGCAACTACACTCACCCTAGGACACACCACTGTACTTCACACAACCCATGATGTTTTGGCCATTCTTAAAGGATTACATACACAACACATGTCTGCCCAACGCCTTAGTGGCTATGAAGTACAATTGCTGGGAAATCCCTCCCTCACCATCAAGTATGCTAATACAACTTCAGGCCCTGCCCCTATCTTAAATGCTCTCCTTGGTCTCAAAGGTCCCCAAGATGACTTGCCCGACGACCATGACTGCTGTCTGACCATAGAGACTGAGACATCTCCCAGACTGGACATGTCCCCCATACCTGTTCCTGGCTCTGACCATGTTTCTGTTGACGGCTCTTGTGCTAGACCAAATGACTCCACATACCAAGCCATGGCCGTCATAACCCCACCCATGATAGATGATCAGTATCTATTTACTGAACTCCAAGTTTCTGCCTCCCCCAAAGATTTAGCTGATTGGTTGTTTCCAATAATGCAGAAGAATCCTAAAACAGGATTAATCTGCAAAGAGGGGAAACCATGTATACCTCAAGCAAGCCCTCCCTATCATACTAGCAGAAATCAGAATGACTCCCCAGAAAACCCTAGGTTATTCACCTTTTGAAATACTCATGGGAAGACCCTTCCCCACACCCTGGGCTAAGAAACCATTAGTAGTACAGGAAGGAGACTTAGAGCTCATAAGGGAAGAATACGTCAGGTCCCTCATAACAAAACTAGATGAGATTGAACATAAGGTTGCTTGTAAAAATCCTTTTAACCCACAGGAACCAACACACCCTTTCCAGGTCGGAGACAGGGTCGTGGTGAAGGTGCTTCCCAGGAATAAGAGTCCAGGAGACTTCACCTATGGTCCAGAAACAGAAGTTGTTGCAGTAACCAGAACAGCTGTCCTTACTGAGGAGGGGCCCACCTGGATCCATGCATCCCGAGTAAAGAAGATACCCAGCCCAAACCGCGAAGCAAGTCCAGGAGAGGTACTAACGGGGGCAGACAGCCCTGACCTCCAACCAAGATGACCTCACACATGGAGAAAATGATTGTGAACCACGGACCCCGCTGGGCATGTGTTATCCTAACCCTCATCACAGTCCTAACACTTCCCTGTAGAACTGAGGTTAACATCTCACAAAAGGAAGGGGTGACCACCTTATGGTATAACTCCTCCAACACACACGTAGCCACCTATGTCTTAGATTACTTTATGTTCTCCAAGCTTGCTGAAGCAAAACACTCTATACACAAAAAAAAAAGAAAGAAAAAAAAAAGAAAATCAGGAATATCTGAGACAGTTTATATTTGTGTTACTGATTCATGGTGGGGATACAACTGTGATTCCTGGGGATCAGTGGGGTGGAACACAGGAATTGACTGGGGGTACAGACCATCAGATGCCTTAAATAGATGGAGCCAACCTGGTGGAATACCTCTACTCTCTAGAATGTCTATCTTTAAGATGGACGAGGGCCCAAGTGCATATAGGTTCAGATTAAACATAGAACGCCCCAGCAGAGCAGATAATGGTACCTATGTAGTTGGAACATGGTGGGGAACAGGGTACTATAGCGAAAGGCAAAGCTTTCATTTATGGGACATGTTTAACAATCCAGCGTATCAGTCTAAGGCTATCCCCCAAGGTAAACCCCTAAGGCCTCATATAGCTACCTTCAAGGATATGATAGCCATTAACAATCCCACCTTTGAAGACATCCTAGCTATTGAAACTGGTTTCTCTGACATCAATTTCTGGTTAGAATGGATGAAATATAGCGCCAATAAACATAATAAAAGTAACTGCTATGTTTGTGGCAGATCTAGGCCTCACCTAGGCACAGTGCCCCTTAATATACCCCTAGAGCAGGAAAGTTGTTTTTTCAGCCTTTACAACAGCACCAAAACCAATGACAGTCAATGTGAAATGTGGAAAAAGGAATATCCTATCCTATCAAAAAACCCCAATCCAGGTAATACCATAACCATATATCCAGGGAATTACACCTGTTATGTCTCTAACACTTCCAGCGCCAGGGACTTGAAAACCTTCCCCCCAGGTTACTGTACATCTAAAAGGACTACTGTCCTGGTGAATCAAACCAAATCCTTAGGTGACATCTACTATATCTGTGGGGATATGAAATTAAGAACAAAATTAGATACTACTTGGCAAGGAGAATGTGCCCTGGCTAAGGTGATCATGCCCCTCCATATCATCCCAGGAGAGGAGCAGCCTCCCTCTCCCGTTGTAACCCCCAGGAGAAGAAAGAGGGAAAGCCCAGGGGGCAGTTTTGATCCACATGTATATATAGATACTATTGGGGTACCTAGGGGTGTACCAAATGAGTCTAAAGCCAGGGACCAAGTGGCAGCTGGGTTTGAATCGTTAATACCCATAATTACTGTGAATAAAAATGTTGCTTGGATTAATTACATTTATTATAATCAGCAGAGATTTATAAATGACACAAAGGATGCTCTTAAAGGCATAGCTGAGCAACTGGAAGCCACTTCCCAAATGACATTCCAAAACCGCATGGCCCTTGATATGCTACTAGCAGAGAAAGGGGGCACCTGTGTCTATATTGGGAAGGTAGAAGGATGTTGTAAACAAACTGGAAAACTTATCCATTGAACTTAAAAGAAATTCTGGTATTGACAACCCCTGGAGCCAATACTTTGGCTGGTTTGAAAATTGGAAACAAGCCCTCGTTCAGTTAGGATTCTTCATACTAATTGCCTTTATTCTCATCTGTGTTGTTGTATACTGCGTAATACCCTGTTGCAGAAAGCTCACTTCCAAAGGTATCGACAACGCACTTATGTACGAAGACATCACCACTTTACGTGATGATTCCCCAAAGGCCTACGCCCAATACTTAGCCACTTATCGATTAAAGAAATCCCATTGTAAGAATCACATAATATAAATTTGTGATTCTAAGAGGGGATTGAAGGGTTAAAGGGTCTATGTTCTTCTCTTGCTGTATTGCTACAAAGACAAGAATGTCTCGATGTTTTCTATTGTGGTTATGACCTTGCAAAGTTATCCCACACTGATACTATGCCTTAGCTTCGACACGTACTTCTGTCCGTGTACGGAAGCCCCTATATGGACATAGAGCTCATGATGTCCTCATGCTGTATGATATCCTGCATGTAATGTCGTATGCTACTTCTATTTATCCAATCATATGCTTGCACATATTGTATACACCCATGTTTCTTATCTATATAGTACGCTGTAATTTTTACAATAAACAGAGTGATTCTTAACTACAGCTGCGTGCTTACTCTTTGTGTTAAGAATTACTCTCACGGGTACCTAAGGGGTCATCAAATCGAGGTGGTTCAGAGATATAATCCTTACAAGCGCGAACGCAATCCCCCACTATCACAAATTATGCAGTCGAGTTTCCCGCATTTGGGGAAATCGCAGGGGTCAGCACACCCGGAGTGCAATGGATGAGCCTCGCCCTGGGAGAACCACCTTCATGATCATGGTATCTCCCCTGCCAGGTAAGTATGAGTTGGACTACGGCTCAGGAGGGCCCCTGCTTGGGCACACCCCCGTCAAGTGAAGGAGGTTGACCGGAGCCATGACAAGTGAACTCTCGGCAGGGGACGGGAAAAGAAAACTGCAGGGAGGCTGCATCTCTTCACGTTGACATGGGAAGGCGGAAGGGTGACTGTTCCTGAAGCACCCCCAAACTATGCGCACAACTAGTGCAAATCCTTCCCAGGGCACACTGCAGCAGATGAATTTGCATACCGTCATGTCATAAAAGCAGTCGGGCACAGTTACAGTAGCTGCAACCCTCATCTCCATATGAAAAGCAACAGGCAGTGCACCGTCCTATGTCTCAATGGGTTCTTAAATTGGAAAATAAAATATAAAAGGCAGCTTGAGATTTAACCCCCTCGCTGCTGAGGGTTTTCTCATCCTCGCACCGAGACCATTTTCCGACGTTAGCGCTCGTCCGAACGTCGTCGTCACGGATTTCTTTTTATTTATTTTTTCTTTCTTTCTTATCCCCCCTGCGGCACTCACACAAATTATACCTTGGTTTTTGTTTGTTTGTTTGTTTTTTCTTTCAAAAGACTTTGTAGTCTCAAAAAAGCCATTAGTCTTTTTACTGATTTGAACACGTCAAAAGTTGTTTCACCCAAATGGCCCAAAAAGCGTATTTCTCAAGCAAGTGAACCAAAAGCAAATGTGATTTTTTTCTTTTGTCCCCCGTCTTATAAGCACCATAGACAAATACTTTGTGTTTTGCCACCAATCCACCTGCCCAAAATCTGCACGCAAACCAAAAATGCTCTCTTTCTTCTAGTTTTCGCCGCCTCAATTTAAACGCTTACTATGTGTAGGAAGACTACGGCAGCCCAGCGAGGCCTACCATTTTACAAAGTAGACAAGCTACTGCATGAAATGAGGGAGCAAAGTTTTTTTTGTCTCTCCCCCTCATATCTGACACAATCTGGGGGCCTACTTTACAAAGCAAGTGAAACCGTGTGGGTCCTGCAGCGTCCTGTATTGGTTGTATATGCGAAGCACAGTACAAGGCCGGAAAAAGCAAGGAAGCATGCAGCCAGCGCACAGGAGAAGAGATGAGAAGAGAGCGCTGAGTGAAAGATAGAAGCGCACCTTAACGGGCACAGGGGTCCAGTGGAGGGAGGGTTGACATAAAGAAAAGGATGGAAACAGCAAAGGAAGAGACAGCACCAGCAGCACACAAAAAGATCTGACTTTTACCAGAGATGATCAGGGGAAAGCGCGAACGCAGTCCCCCACTACCACAAATTATGCAGTCGAGTTTCCCGCATTTGGGGAAATCGCAGGGGTCAGCACACCCGGAGTGCAATGGATGAGCCTCGCCCTGGGAGAACCACCTTCGTGATCATGGTATCTCCCCTGCCAGGTAAGTATGAGTTGGACTAGGGCTCAGGAGGGCCCCTGCTTGGGCACACCCCCGTCAAGTGAAGGAGGTTGACCGGAGCCATGACAAGTGAACTCTCGGCAGGGGACGGGAAAAGAAAACTGCAGGGAGGCTGCATCTCTTCACGTTGACATGGGAAGGCGGAAGGGTGACTGTTCCTGAAGCACCCCCAAACTATGTGCACAACTAGTGCAAATCCTTCCCAGGGCACACTGCAGCAGATGAATTTGCATACCGTCATGTCATAAAAGCAGTCGGGCACAGTTACAGTAGCTGCAACCCTCATCTCCATATGAAAAGCAACAGGCAGTGCACCGTCCTATGTCTCAATGGGTTCTTAAATTGGAAAATAAAATATAAAAGGCAGCTTGAGATTTAACCCCCTCGCTGCTGAGGGTTTTCTCATCCTCGCACCGAGACCATTTTCCGACGTTAGCGCTCGTCCGAACGTCGTCGTCACGGATTTCTTTTTATTTATTTTTTCTTTCTTTCTTATCCCCCCTGCGGCACTCACACAAATTATACCTTGGTTTTTGTTTGTTTTTTTTTTCTTTCAAAAGACTTTGTAGTCTCAAAAAAGCCATTAGTCTTTTTACTGATTTGAACACGTCAAAAGTTGTTTCACCCAAATGGCCCAAAAAGCGTATTTCTCAAGCAAGTGAACCAAAAGCAAATGTGATATTTTTTCTTTTGTCCCCCGTCTTATAAGCACCATAGACAAATACTTTGTGTTTTGCCACCAATCCACCTGCCCAAAATCTGCACGCAAACCAAAAATGCTCTCTTTCTTCTAGTTTTCGCCGCCTCAATTTAAACGCTTACTATGTGTAGGAAGACTACGGCAGCCCAGCGAGGCCTACCATTTTACAAAGTAGACAAGCTACTGCATGAAATGAGGGAGCAAAGTTTTTTTTGTCTCTCCCCCTCATATCTGACACAATCTGGGGGCCTACTTTACAAAGCAAGTGAAACCGTGTGGGTCCTGCAGCGCCCTGTATTGGTTGTATATGCGAAGCACAGTACAAGGCCGGAAAAAGCAAGGAAGCATGCAGCCAGCGCACAGGAGAAGAGATGAGAAGAGAGCGCTGAGTGAAAGATAGAAGCGCACCTTAACGGGCACAGGGGTCCAGTGGAGGGAGGGTTGAAATGAAGAAAAGGATGGAAACAGCAAAGGAAGAGACAGCACCAAAAAAGATCTGACTTTTACCAGAGATGATCAGGGGAAAGCACGAACGCAGTCCCCCACTACCACAAATTATGTAGTCGAGTTTCCCACATTTGGGGAAATCGCAGGGGTCAGCACACCCGGAGTGCAATGGATGAGCCTCGCCCTGGGAGAACCACCTTCGTGATCATGGTATCTCCCCTGCCAGGTAAGTATGAGTTGGACTAGGGCTCAGGAGGGCCCCTGCTTGGGCACACCCCCGTCAAGTGAAGGAGGTTGACCGGAGCCATGACAAGTGAACTCTCGGCAGGGGACGGGAAAAGAAAACTGCAGGGAGGCTGCATCTCTTCACGTTGACATGGGAAGGCGGAAGGGTGACTGTTCCTGAAGCACCCCCAAACTATGCGCACAACTAGTGCAAATCCTTCCCAGGGCACACTGCAGCAGATGAATTTGCATACCGTCATGTCATAAAAGCAGTCGGGCACAGTTACAGTAGCTGCAACCCTCATCTCCATATGAAAAGCAACAGGCAGTGCACCGTCCTATGTCTCAATGGGTTCTTAAATTGGAAAATAAAATATAAAAGGCAGCTTGAGATTTAACCCCCTCGCTGCTGAGGGTTTTCTCATCCTCGCACCGAGCGAGACCATTTTCCGACGTTAGCGCTCGTCCGAACGTCGTCGTCACGGATTTCTTTTTATTTATTTTTTCTTTCTTTCTTATCCCCCCTGCGGCACTCACACAAATTATACCTTGGTTTTTGTTTGTTTGTTTTTTCTTTCAAAAGACTTTGTAGTCTCAAAAAAGCCATTAGTCTTTTTACTGATTTGAACACGTCAAAAGTTGTTTCACCCAAATGGCCCAAAAAGCGTATTTCTCAAGCAAGTGAACCAAAAGCAAATGTGATTTTTTTTCTTTTGTCCCCCGTCTTATAAGCACCATAGACAAATACTTTGTGTTTTGCCACCAATCCACCTGCCCAAAATCTGCACGCAAACCAAAAATGCTCTCTTTCTTCTAGTTTTCGCCGCCTCAATTTAAACGCTTACTATGTGTAGGAAGACTACGGCAGCCCAGCGAGGCCTACCATTTTACAAAGTAGACAAGCTACTGCATGAAATGAGGGAGCAAAGTTTTTTTTGTCTCTCCCCCTCATATCTGACACAATCTGGGGGCCTACTTTACAAAGCAAGTGAAACCGTGTGGGTCCTGCAGCGCCCTGTATTGGTTGTATATGCGAAGCACAGTACAAGGCCGGAAAAAGCAAGGAAGCATGCAGCCAGCGCACAGGAGAAGAGATGAGAAGAGAGCGCTGAGTGAAAGATAGAAGCGCACCTTAACGGGCACAGGGGTCCAGTGGAGGGAGGGTTGAAATGAAGAAAAGGATGGAAACAGCAAAGGAAGAGACAGCACCAGCAGCACACAAAAAGATCTGACTTTTACCAGAGATGATGAGGGGAAAGCGCGAACGCAGTCCCCCACTACCACAAATTATGCAGTCGAGTTTCCCGCATTTGGGGAAATCGCAGGGGTCAGCACACCCGGAGTGCAATGGATGAGCCTCGCCCTGGGAGAACCACCTTCGTGATCATGGTATCTCTCCTGCCAGGTAAGTATAGGTTGGACTAGGGCTCAGGAGGGCCCCTGCTTGGGCACACCCCCGTCAAGTGAAGGAGGTTGACCGGAGCCATGACAAGTGAACTCTCGGCAGGGGACGGGAAAAGAAAACTGCAGGGAGGCTGCATCTCTTCACGTTGACATGGGAAGGCGGAAGGGTGACTGTTCCTGAAGCACCCCCAAACTATGCGCACAACTAGTGCAAATCCTTCCCAGGGCACACTGCAGCAGATGAATTTGCATACCGTCATGTCATAAAAGCAGTCGGGCACAGTTACAGTAGCTGCAACCCTCATCTCCATATGAAAAGCAACAGGCAGTGCACCGTCCTATGTCTCAATGGGTTCTTAAATTGGAAAATAAAATATAAAAGGCAGCTTGAGATTTAACCCCCTCGCTGCTGAGGGTTTTCTCATCCTCGCACCGAGACCATTTTCCGACGTTAGCGCTCGTCCGAACGTCGTCGTCACGGATTTCTTTTTATTTATTTTTTCTTTCTTTCTTATCCCCCCTGCGGCACTCACACAAATTATACCTTGGTTTTTGTTTGTTTGTTTTTTCTTTCAAAAGACTTTGTAGTCTCAAAAAAGCCATTAGTCTTTTTACTGATTTGAACACGTCAAAAGTTGTTTCACCCAAATGGCCCAAAAAGCGTATTTCTCAAGCAAGTGAACCAAAAGCAAATGTGATATTTTTTCTTTTGTCCCCCGTCTTATAAGCACCATAGACAAATACTTTGTGTTTTGCCACCAATCCACCTGCCCAAAATCTGCACGCAAACCAAAAATGCTCTCTTTCTTCTAGTTTTCGCCGCCTCAATTTAAACGCTTACTATGTGTAGGAAGACTACGGCAGCCCAGCGAGGCCTACCATTTTACAAAGTAGACAAGCTACTGCATGAAATGAGGGAGCAAAGTTTTTTTTGTCTCTCCCCCTCATATCTGACACAATCTGGGGGCCTACTTTACAAAGCAAGTGAAACCGTGTGGGTCCTGCAGCGCCCTGTATTGGTTGTATATGCGAAGCACAGTACAAGGCCGGAAAAAGCAAGGAAGCATGCAGCCAGCGCACAGGAGAAGAGATGAGAAGAGAGCGCTGAGTGAAAGATAGAAGCGCACCTTAACGGGCACAGGGGTCCAGTGGAGGGAGGGTTGAAATGAAGAAAAGGATGGAAACAGCAAAGGAAGAGACAGCACCAAAAAAGATCTGACTTTTACCAGAGATGATCAGGGGAAAGCACGAACGCAGTCCCCCACTACCACAAATTATGTAGTCGAGTTTCCCGCATTTGGGGAAATCGCAGGGGTCAGCACACCCGGAGTGCAATGGATGAGCCTCGCCCTGGGAGAACCACCTTCGTGATCATGGTATCTCCCCTGCCAGGTAAGTATGAGTTGGACTAGGGCTCAGGAGGGCCCCTGCTTGGGCACACCCCCGTCAAGTGAAGGAGGTTGACCGGAGCCATGACAAGTGAACTCTCGGCAGGGGACGGGAAAAGAAAACTGCAGGGAGGCTGCATCTCTTCACGTTGACATGGGAAGGCGGAAGGGTGACTGTTCCTGAAGCACCCCCAAACTATGCGCACAACTAGTGCAAATCCTTCCCAGGGCACACTGCAGCAGATGAATTTGCATACCGTCATGTCATAAAAGCAGTCGGGCACAGTTACAGTAGCTGCAACCCTCATCTCCATATGAAAAGCAACAGGCAGTGCACCGTCCTATGTCTCAATGGGTTCTTAAATTGGAAAATAAAATATAAAAGGCAGCTTGAGATTTAACCCCCTCGCTGCTGAGGGTTTTCTCATCCTCGCACCGAGCGAGACCATTTTCCGACGTTAGCGCTCGTCCGAACGTCGTCGTCACGGATTTCTTTTTATTTATTTTTTCTTTCTTTCTTATCCCCCCTGCGGCACTCACACAAATTATACCTTGGTTTTTGTTTGTTTGTTTTTTCTTTCAAAAGACTTTGTAGTCTCAAAAAAGCCATTAGTCTTTTTACTGATTTGAACACGTCAAAAGTTGTTTCACCCAAATGGCCCAAAAAGCGTATTTCTCAAGCAAGTGAACCAAAAGCAAATGTGATTTTTTTTCTTTTGTCCCCGGTCTTATAAGCACCATAGACAAATACTTTGTGTTTTGCCACCAATCCACCTGCCCAAAATCTGCACGCAAACCAAAAATGCTCTCTTTCTTCTAGTTTTCGCCGCCTCAATTTAAACGCTTACTATGTGTAGGAAGACTACGGCAGCCCAGCGAGGCCTACCATTTTACAAAGTAGACAAGCTACTGCAAGAAATGAGGGAGCAAAGTTTTTTTTGTCTCTCCCCCTCATATCTGACACAATCTGGGGGCCTACTTTACAAAGCAAGTGAAACCGTGTGGGTCCTGCAGCGCCCTGTATTGGTTGTATATGCGAAGCACAGTACAAGGCCGGAAAAAGCAAGGAAGCATGCAGCCAGCGCACAGGAGAAGAGATGAGAAGAGAGCGCTGAGTGAAAGATAGAAGCGCACCTTAACGGGCACAGGGGTCCAGTGGAGGGAGGGTTGAAATGAAGAAAAGGATGGAAACAGCAAAGGAAGAGACAGCACCAAAAAAGATCTGACTTTTACCAGAGATGATCAGGGGAAAGCACGAACGCAGTCCCCCACTACCACAAATTATGTAGTCGAGTTTCCCACATTTGGGGAAATCGCAGGGGTCAGCACACCCGGAGTGCAATGGATGAGCCTCGCCCTGGGAGAACCACCTTCGTGATCATGGTATCTCCCCTGCCAGGTAAGTATGAGTTGGACTAGGGCTCAGGAGGGCCCCTGCTTGGGCACACCCCCGTCAAGTGAAGGAGGTTGACCGGAGCCATGACAAGTGAACTCTCGGCAGGGGACGGGAAAAGAAAACTGCAGGGAGGCTGCATCTCTTCACGTTGACATGGGAAGGCGGAAGGGTGACTGTTCCTGAAGCACCCCCAAACTATGCGCACAACTAGTGCAAATCCTTCCCAGGGCACACTGCAGCAGATGAATTTGCATACCGTCATGTCATAAAAGCAGTCGGGCACAGTTACAGTAGCTGCAACCCTCATCTCCATATGAAAAGCAACAGGCAGTGCACCGTCCTATGTCTCAATGGGTTCTTAAATTGGAAAATAAAATATAAAAGGCAGCTTGAGATTTAACCCCCTCGCTGCTGAGGGTTTTCTCATCCTCGCACCGAGCGAGACCATTTTCCGACGTTAGCGCTCGTCCGAACGTCGTCGTCACGGATTTCTTTTTATTTATTTTTTCTTTCTTTCTTATCCCCCCTGCGGCACTCACACAAATTATACCTTGGTTTTTGTTTGTTTGTTTTTTCTTTCAAAAGACTTTGTAGTCTCAAAAAAGCCATTAGTCTTTTTACTGATTTGAACACGTCAAAAGTTGTTTCACCCAAATGGCCCAAAAAGCGTATTTCTCAAGCAAGTGAACCAAAAGCAAATGTGATTTTTTTTCTTTTGTCCCCCGTCTTATAAGCACCATAGACAAATACTTTGTGTTTTGCCACCAATCCACCTGCCCAAAATCTGCACGCAAACCAAAAATGCTCTCTTTCTTCTAGTTTTCGCCGCCTCAATTTAAACGCTTACTATGTGTAGGAAGACTACGGCAGCCCAGCGAGGCCTACCATTTTACAAAGTAGACAAGCTACTGCATGAAATGAGGGAGCAAAGTTTTTTTTGTCTCTCCCCCTCATATCTGACACAATCTGGGGGCCTACTTTACAAAGCAAGTGAAACCGTGTGGGTCCTGCAGCGCCCTGTATTGGTTGTATATGCGAAGCACAGTACAAGGCCGGAAAAAGCAAGGAAGCATGCAGCCAGCGCACAGGAGAAGAGATGAGAAGAGAGCGCTGAGTGAAAGATAGAAGCGCACCTTAACGGGCACAGGGGTCCAGTGGAGGGAGGGTTGAAATGAAGAAAAGGATGGAAACAGCAAAGGAAGAGACAGCACCAGCAGCACACAAAAAGATCTGACTTTTACCAGAGATGATGAGGGGAAAGCGCGAACGCAGTCCCCCACTACCACAAATTATGCAGTCGAGTTTCCCGCATTTGGGGAAATCGCAGGGGTCAGCACACCCGGAGTGCAATGGATGAGCCTCGCCCTGGGAGAACCACCTTCGTGATCATGGTATCTCTCCTGCCAGGTAAGTATAGGTTGGACTAGGGCTCAGGAGGGCCCCTGCTTGGGCACACCCCCGTCAAGTGAAGGAGGTTGACCGGAGCCATGACAAGTGAACTCTCGGCAGGGGACGGGAAAAGAAAACTGCAGGGAGGCTGCATCTCTTCACGTTGACATGGGAAGGCGGAAGGGTGACTGTTCCTGAAGCACCCCCAAACTATGCGCACAACTAGTGCAAATCCTTCCCAGGGCACACTGCAGCAGATGAATTTGCATACCGTCATGTCATAAAAGCAGTCGGGCACAGTTACAGTAGCTGCAACCCTCATCTCCATATGAAAAGCAACAGGCAGTGCACCGTCCTATGTCTCAATGGGTTCTTAAATTGGAAAATAAAATATAAAAGGCAGCTTGAGATTTAACCCCCTCGCTGCTGAGGGTTTTCTCATCCTCGCACCGAGACCATTTTCCGACGTTAGCGCTCGTCCGAACGTCGTCGTCACGGATTTCTTTTTATTTATTTTTTCTTTCTTTCTTATCCCCCCTGCGGCACTCACACAAATTATACCTTGGTTTTTGTTTGTTTGTTTTTTCTTTCAAAAGACTTTGTAGTCTCAAAAAAGCCATTAGTCTTTTTACTGATTTGAACACGTCAAAAGTTGTTTCACCCAAATGGCCCAAAAAGCGTATTTCTCAAGCAAGTGAACCAAAAGCAAATGTGATATTTTTTCTTTTGTCCCCCGTCTTATAAGCACCATAGACAAATACTTTGTGTTTTGCCACCAATCCACCTGCCCAAAATCTGCACGCAAACCAAAAATGCTCTCTTTCTTCTAGTTTTCGCCGCCTCAATTTAAACGCTTACTATGTGTAGGAAGACTACGGCAGCCCAGCGAGGCCTACCATTTTACAAAGTAGACAAGCTACTGCATGAAATGAGGGAGCAAAGTTTTTTTTGTCTCTCCCCCTCATATCTGACACAATCTGGGGGCCTACTTTACAAAGCAAGTGAAACCGTGTGGGTCCTGCAGCGCCCTGTATTGGTTGTATATGCGAAGCACAGTACAAGGCCGGAAAAAGCAAGGAAGCATGCAGCCAGCGCACAGGAGAAGAGATGAGAAGAGAGCGCTGAGTGAAAGATAGAAGCGCACCTTAACGGGCACAGGGGTCCAGTGGAGGGAGGGTTGAAATGAAGAAAAGGATGGAAACAGCAAAGGAAGAGACAGCACCAAAAAAGATCTGACTTTTACCAGAGATGATCAGGGGAAAGCACGAACGCAGTCCCCCACTACCACAAATTATGTAGTCGAGTTTCCCGCATTTGGGGAAATCGCAGGGGTCAGCACACCCGGAGTGCAATGGATGAGCCTCGCCCTGGGAGAACCACCTTCGTGATCATGGTATCTCCCCTGCCAGGTAAGTATGAGTTGGACTAGGGCTCAGGAGGGCCCCTGCTTGGGCACACCCCCGTCAAGTGAAGGAGGTTGACCGGAGCCATGACAAGTGAACTCTCGGCAGGGGACGGGAAAAGAAAACTGCAGGGAGGCTGCATCTCTTCACGTTGACATGGGAAGGCGGAAGGGTGACTGTTCCTGAAGCACCCCCAAACTATGCGCACAACTAGTGCAAATCCTTCCCAGGGCACACTGCAGCAGATGAATTTGCATACCGTCATGTCATAAAAGCAGTCGGGCACAGTTACAGTAGCTGCAACCCTCATCTCCATATGAAAAGCAACAGGCAGTGCACCGTCCTATGTCTCAATGGGTTCTTAAATTGGAAAATAAAATATAAAAGGCAGCTTGAGATTTAACCCCCTCGCTGCTGAGGGTTTTCTCATCCTCGCACCGAGCGAGACCATTTTCCGACGTTAGCGCTCGTCCGAACGTCGTCGTCACGGATTTCTTTTTATTTATTTTTTCTTTCTTTCTTATCCCCCCTGCGGCACTCACACAAATTATACCTTGGTTTTTGTTTGTTTGTTTTTTCTTTCAAAAGACTTTGTAGTCTCAAAAAAGCCATTAGTCTTTTTACTGATTTGAACACGTCAAAAGTTGTTTCACCCAAATGGCCCAAAAAGCGTATTTCTCAAGCAAGTGAACCAAAAGCAAATGTGATTTTTTTTCTTTTGTCCCCGGTCTTATAAGCACCATAGACAAATACTTTGTGTTTTGCCACCAATCCACCTGCCCAAAATCTGCACGCAAACCAAAAATGCTCTCTTTCTTCTAGTTTTCGCCGCCTCAATTTAAACGCTTACTATGTGTAGGAAGACTACGGCAGCCCAGCGAGGCCTACCATTTTACAAAGTAGACAAGCTACTGCATGAAATGAGGGAGCAAAGTTTTTTTTGTCTCTCCCCCTCATATCTGACACAATCTGGGGGCCTACTTTACAAAGCAAGTGAAACCGTGTGGGTCCTGCAGCGCCCTGTATTGGTTGTATATGCGAAGCACAGTACAAGGCCGGAAAAAGCAAGGAAGCATGCAGCCAGCGCACAGGAGAAGAGATGAGAAGAGAGCGCTGAGTGAAAGATAGAAGCGCACCTTAACGGGCACAGGGGTCCAGTGGAGGGAGGGTTGAAATGAAGAAAAGGATGGAAACAGCAAAGGAAGAGACAGCACCAGCAGCACACAAAAAGATCTGACTTTTACCAGAGATGATGAGGGGAAAGCGCGAACGCAGTCCCCCACTACCACAAATTATGCAGTCGAGTTTCCCGCATTTGGGGAAATCGCAGGGGTCAGCACACCCGGAGTGCAATGGATGAGCCTCGCCCTGGGAGAACCACCTTCGTGATCATGGTATCTCCCCTGCCAGGTAAGTATAGGTTGGACTAGGGCTCAGGAGGGCCCCTGCTTGGGCACACCCCCGTCAAGTGAAGGAGGTTGACCGGAGCCATGACAAGTGAACTCTCGGCAGGGGACGGGAAAAGAAAACTGCAGGGAGGCTGCATCTCTTCACGTTGACATGGGAAGGCGGAAGGGTGACTGTTCCTGAAGCACCCCCAAACTATGCGCACAACTAGTGCAAATCCTTCCCAGGGCACACTGCAGCAGATGAATTTGCATACCGTCATGTCATAAAAGCAGTCGGGCACAGTTACAGTAGCTGCAACCCTCATCTCCATATGAAAAGCAACAGGCAGTGCACCGTCCTATGTCTCAATGGGTACTTAAATTGGAAAATAAAATATAAAAGGCAGCTTGAGATTTAACCTCCTCGCTGCTGAGGGTTTTCTCATCCTCGCACCGAGACCATTTTCCGACGTTAGCGCTCGTCCGAACGTCGTCGTCACGGATTTCTTTTTATTTATTTTTTCTTTCTTTCTTATCCCCCCTGCGGCACTCACACAAATTATACCTTGGTTTTTGTTTGTTTGTTTTTTCTTTCAAAAGACTTTGTAGTCTCAAAAAAGCCATTAGTCTTTTTACTGATTTGAACACGTCAAAAGTTGTTTCACCCAAATGGCCCAAAAAGCGTATTTCTCAAGCAAGTGAACCAAAAGCAAATGTGATATTTTTTCTTTTGTCCCCCGTCTTATAAGCACCATAGACAAATACTTTGTGTTTTGCCACCAATCCACCTGCCCAAAATCTGCACGCAAACCAAAAATGCTCTCTTTCTTCTAGTTTTCGCCGCCTCAATTTAAACGCTTACTATGTGTAGGAAGACTACGGCAGCCCAGCGAGGCCTACCATTTTACAAAGTAGACAAGCTACTGCATGAAATGAGGGAGCAAAGTTTTTTTTCTCTCTCCCCCTCATATCTGACACAATCTGGGGGCCTACTTTACAAAGCAAGTGAAACTGTGTGGGTCCTGCAGCGCCCTGTATTGGTTGTATATGCGAAGCACAGTACAAGGCCGGAAAAAGCAAGGAAGCATGCAGCCAGCGCACAGGAGAAGAGATGAGAAGAGAGCGCTGAGTGAAAGATAGAAGCGCACCTTAACGGGCACAGGGGTCCAGTGGAGGGAGGGTTGAAATGAAGAAAAGGATGGAAACAGCAAAGGAAGAGACATCACCAGCAGCACACAAAAAGATCTGACTTTTACCAGAGATGATCAGGGGAAAGCGCGAACGCAGTCCCCCACTACCACAAATTATGCAGTCGAGTTTCCCGCATTTGGGGAAATCGCAGGGGTCAGCACACCCGGAGTGCAATGGATGAGCCTCGCCCTGGGAGAACCACCTTCGTGATCATGGTATCTCCCCTGCCAGGTAAGTATGAGTTGGACTAGGGCTCAGGAGGGCCCCTGCTTGGGCACACCCCCGTCAAGTGAAGGAGGTTGACCGGAGCCATGACAAGTGAACTCTCGGCAGGGGACGGGAAAAGAAAACTGCAGGGAGGCTGCATCTCTTCACGTTGACATGGGAAGGCGGAAGGGTGACTGTTCCTGAAGCACCCCCAAACTATGCGCACAACTAGTGCAAATCCTTCCCAGGGCACACTGCAGCAGATGAATTTGCATACCGTCATGTCATAAAAGCAGTCGGGCACAGTTACAGTAGCTGCAACCCTCATCTCCATATGAAAAGCAACAGGCAGTGCACCGTCCTATGTCTCAATGGGTTCTTAAATTGGAAAATAAAATATAAAAGGCAGCTTGAGATTTAACCCCCTCGCTGCTGAGGGTTTTCTCATCCTCGCACCGAGCGAGACCATTTTCCGACGTTAGCGCTCGTCCGAACGTCGTCGTCACGGATTTCTTTTTATTTATTTTTTCTTTCTTTCTTATCCCCCCTGCGGCACTCACACAAATTATACCTTGGTTTTTGTTTGTTTGTTTTTTCTTTCAAAAGACTTTGTAGTCTCAAAAAAGCCATTAGTCTTTTTACTGATTTGAACACGTCAAAAGTTGTTTCACCCAAATGGCCCAAAAAGCGTATTTCTCAAGCAAGTGAACCAAAAGCAAATGTGATTTTTTTTCTTTTGTCCCCCGTCTTATAAGCACCATAGACAAATACTTTGTGTTTTGCCACCAATCCACCTGCCCAAAATCTGCACGCAAACCAAAAATGCTCTCTTTCTTCTAGTTTTCGCCGCCTCAATTTAAACGCTTACTATGTGTAGGAAGACTACGGCAGCCCAGCGAGGCCTACCATTTTACAAAGTAGACAAGCTACTGCATGAAATGAGGGAGCAAAGTTTTTTTCTCTCTCCCCCTCATATCTGACACAATCTGGGGGCCTACTTTACAAAGCAAGTGAAACCGTGTGGGTCCTGCAGCGCCCTGTATTGGTTGTATATGCGAAGCACAGTACAAGGCCGGAAAAAGCAAGGAAGCATGCAGCCAGCGCACAGGAGAAGAGATGAGAAGAGAGCGCTGAGTGAAAGATAGAAGCGCACCTTAACGGGCACAGGGGTCCAGTGGAGGGAGGGTTGAAATGAAGAAAAGGATGGAAACAGCAAAGGAAGAGACAGCACCAGCAGCACACAAAAAGATCTGACTTTTACCAGAGATGATGAGGGGAAAGCGCGAACGCAGTCCCCCACTACCACAAATTATGCAGTCGAGTTTCCCGCATTTGGGGAAATCGCAAGGGTCAGCACACCCGGAGTGCAATGAATGAGCCTCGTCCTGGGAGAACCACCTTCATGATCATGGTATCTCCCCTGCCAGGTAAGTATGAGTTGGACTAGGGCTCAGGAGGGCCCCTGCTTGGGCACACCCCCGTCAAGTGAAGGAGGTTGACCGGAGCCATGACAAGTGAACTCTCGGCAGGGGACGGGAAAAGAAAACTGCAGGGAGGCTGCATCTCTTCACGTTGACATGGGAAGGCGGAAGGGTGACTGTTCCTGAAGCACCCCCAAACTATGCGCACAACTAGTGCAAATCCTTCCCAGGGCACACTGCAGCAGATGAATTTGCATACCGTCATGTCATAAAAGCAGTCGGGCACAGTTACAGTAGCTGCAACCCTCATCTCCATATGAAAAGCAACAGGCAGTGCACCGTCCTATGTCTCAATGGGTACTTAAATTGGAAAATAAAATATAAAAGGCAGCTTGAGATTTAACCCCCTCGCTGCTGAGGGTTTTCTCATCCTCGCACCGAGACCATTTTCCGACGTTAGCGCTCGTCCGAACGTCGTCGTCACGGATTTCTTTTTATTTATTTTTTCTTTCTTTCTTATCCCCCCTGCGGCACTCACACAAATTATACCTTGGTTTTTGTTTGTTTGTTTTTTCTTTCAAAAGACTTTGTAGTCTCAAAAAAGCCATTAGTCTTTTTACTGATTTGAACACGTCAAAAGTTGTTTCACCCAAATGGCCCAAAAAGCGTATTTCTCAAGCAAGTGAACCAAAAGCAAATGTGATTTTTTTTCTTTTGTCCCCCGTCTTATAAGCACCATAGACAAATACTTTGTGTTTTGCCACCAATCCACCTGCCCAAAATCTGCACGCAAACCAAAAATGCTCTCTTTCTTCTAGTTTTCGCCGCCTCAATTTAAACGCTTACTATGTGTAGGAAGACTACGGCAGCCCAGCGAGGCCTACCATTTTACAAAGTAGACAAGCTACTGCATGAAATGAGGGAGCAAAGTTTTTTTTCTCTCTCCCCCTCATATCTGACACAATCTGGGGGCCTACTTTACAAAGCAAGTGAAACCGTGTGGGTCCTGCAGCGCCCTGTATTGGTTGTATATGCGAAGCACAGTACAAGGCCGGAAAAAGCAAGGAAGCATGCAGCCAGCGCACAGGAGAAGAGATGAGAAGAGAGCGCTGAGTGAAAGATAGAAGCGCACCTTAACGGGCACAGGGGTCCAGTGGAGGGAGGGTTGAAATGAAGAAAAGGATGGAAACAGCAAAGGAAGAGACAGCACCACCAGCACACAAAAAGATCTGACTTTTACCAGAGATGATCAGGGGAAAGCGCGAACGCAGTCCCCCACTACCACAAATTATGCAGTCGAGTTTCCCACATTTGGGGAAATCGCAGGGGTCAGCACACCCGGAGTGCAATGGATGAGCCTCGCCCTGGGAGAACCACCTTCGTGATCATGGTATCTCCCCTGCCAGGTAAGTATGAGTTGGACTAGGGCTCAGGAGGGCCCCTGCTTGGGCACACCCCCGTCAAGTGAAGGAGGTTGACCGGAGCCATGACAAGTGAACTCTCGGCAGGGGACGGGAAAAGAAAACTGCAGGGAGGCTGCATCTCTTCACGTTGACATGGGAAGGCGGAAGGGTGACTGTTCCTGAAGCACCCCCAAACTATGCGCACAACTAGTGCAAATCCTTCCCAGGGCACACTGCAGCAGATGAATTTGCATACCGTCATGTCATAAAAGCAGTCGGGCACAGTTACAGTAGCTGCAACCCTCATCTCCATATGAAAAGCAACAGGCAGTGCACCGTCCTATGTCTCAATGGGTTCTTAAATTGGAAAATAAAATATAAAAGGCAGCTTGAGATTTAACCCCCTCGCTGCTGAGGGTTTTCTCATCCTCGCACCGAGACCATTTTCCGACGTTAGCGCTCGTCCGAACGTCGTCGTCACGGATTTCTTTTTATTTATTTTTTCTTTCTTTCTTATCCCCCCTGCGGCACTCACACAAATTATACCTTGGTTTTTGTTTGTTTGTTTTTTCTTTCAAAAGACTTTGTAGTCTCAAAAAAGCCATTAGTCTTTTTACTGATTTGAACACGTCAAAAGTTGTTTCACCCAAATGGCCCAAAAAGCGTATTTCTCAAGCAAGTGAACCAAAAGCAAATGTGATTTTTTTTCTTTTGTCCCCCGTCTTATAAGCACCATAGACAAATACTTTGTGTTTTGCCACCAATCCACCTGCCCAAAATCTGCACGCAAACCAAAAATGCTCTCTTTCTTCTAGTTTTCGCCGCCTCAATTTAAACGCTTACTATGTGTAGGAAGACTACGGCAGCCCAGCGAGGCCTACCATTTTACAAAGTAGACAAGCTACTGCATGAAATGAGGGAGCAAAGTTTTTTTTCTCTCTCCCCCTCATATCTGACACAATCTGGGGGCCTACTTTACAAAGCAAGTGAAACCGTGTGGGTCCTGCAGCGCCCTGTATTGGTTGTATATGCGAAGCACAGTACAAGGCCGGAAAAAGCAAGGAAGCATGCAGCCAGCGCACAGGAGAAGAGATGAGAAGAGAGCGCTGAGTGAAAGATAGAAGCGCACATTAACGGGCACAGGGGTCCAGTGGAGGAAGAGTTGAAATGAAGAAAAGGATGGAAACAGCAAAGGAAGAGACAGCACCAGCAGCACACAAAAAGATCTGACTTTTACCAGAGATGATCAGGGGAAAGCGCGAACGCAGTCCCCCACTACCACAAATTATGCAGTCGAGTTTCCCGCATTTGGGGAAATCGCAGGGGTCAGCACACCCGGAGTGCAACGGATGAGCCTCGCCCTGGGAGAACCACCTTCGTGATCATGGTATCTCCCCTGCCAGGTAAGTATGAGTTGGACTAGGGCTCAGGAGGGCCCCTGCTTGGGCACACCCCCGTCAAGTGAAGGAGGTTGACCGGAGCCATGACAAGTGAACTCTCGGCAGGGGACGGGAAAAGAAAACTGCAGGGAGGCTGCATCTCTTCACGTTGACATGGGAAGGCGGAAGGGTGACTGTTCCTGAAGCACCCCCAAACTATGCGCACAACTAGTGCAAATCCTTCCCAGGGCACACTGCAGCAGATGAATTTGCATACCGTCATGTCATAAAAGCAGTCGGGCACAGTTACAGTAGCTGCAACCCTCATCTCCATATGAAAAGCAACAGGCAGTGCACCGTCCTATGTCTCAATGGGTTCTTAAATTGGAAAATAAAATATAAAAGGCAGCTTGAGATTTAACCCCCTCGCTGCTGAGGGTTTTCTCATCCTCGCACCGAGCGAGACCATTTTCCGACGTTAGCGCTCGTCCGAACGTCGTCGTCACGGATTTCTTTTTATTTATTTTTTCTTTCTTTCTTATCCCCCCTGCGGCACTCACACAAATTATACCTTGGTTTTTGTTTGTTTGTTTTTTCTTTCAAAAGACTTTGTAGTCTCAAAAAAGCCATTAGTCTTTTTACTGATTTGAACACGTCAAAAGTTGTTTCACCCAAATGGCCCAAAAAGCGTATTTCTCAAGCAAGTGAACCAAAAGCAAATGTGATTTTTTTTCTTTTGTCCCCCGTCTTATAAGCACCATAGACAAATACTTTGTGTTTTGCCACCAATCCACCTGCCCAAAATCTGCACGCAAACCAAAAATGCTCTCTTTCTTCTAGTTTTCGCCGCCTCAATTTAAACGCTTACTATGTGTAGGAAGACTACGGCAGCCCAGCGAGGCCTACCATTTTACAAAGTAGACAAGCTACTGCATGAAATGAGGGAGCAAAGTTTTTTTTCTCTCTCCCCCTCATATCTGACACAATCTGGGGGCCTACTTTACAAAGCAAGTGAAACCGTGTGGGTCCTGCAGCGCCCTGTATTGGTTGTATATGCGAAGCACAGTACAAGGCCGGAAAAAGCAAGGAAGCATGCAGCCAGCGCACAGGAGAAGAGATGAGAAGAGAGCGCTGAGTGAAAGATAGAAGCGCACCTTAACGGGCACAGGGGTCCAGTGGAGGGAGGGTTGAAATGAAGAAAAGGATGGAAACAGCAAAGGAAGAGACAGCACCACCAGCACACAAAAAGATCTGACTTTTACCAGAGATGATCAGGGGAAAGCGCGAACGCAGTCCCCCACTACCACAAATTATGCAGTCGAGTTTCCCGCATTTGGGGAAATCGCAGGGGTCAGCACACCCGGAGTGCAATGGATGAGCCTCGCCCTGGGAGAACCACCTTCGTGATCATGGTATCTCCCCTGCCAGGTAAGTATGAGTTGGACTAGGGCTCAGGAGGGCCCCTGCTTGGGCACACCCCCGTCAAGTGAAGGAGGTTGACCGGAGCCATGACAAGTGAACTCTCGGCAGGGGACGGGAAAAGAAAACTGCAGGGAGGCTGCATCTCTTCACGTTGACATGGGAAGGCGGAAGGGTGACTGTTCCTGAAGCACCCCCAAACTATGCGCACAACTAGTGCAAATCCTTCCCAGGGCACACTGCAGCAGATGAATTTGCATACCGTCATGTCATAAAAGCAGTCGGGCACAGTTACAGTAGCTGCAACCCTCATCTCCATATGAAAAGCAACAGGCAGTGCACCGTCCTATGTCTCAATGGGTTCTTAAATTGGAAAATAAAATATAAAAGGCAGCTTGAGATTTAACCCCCTCGCTGCTGAGGGTTTTCTCATCCTCGCACCGAGACCATTTTCCGACGTTAGCGCTCGTCCGAACGTTGTCGTCACGGATTTATTTTTATTTATTTTTTCTTTCTTTCTTATCCCTCCTGCGGCACTCACACAAATTATACCTTGGTTTTTGTTTGTTTGTTTTTTCTTTCAAAAGACTTTGTAGTCTCAAAAAAGCCATTAGTCTTTTTACTGATTTGAACACGTCAAAAGTTGTTTCACCCAAATGGCCCAAAAAGCGTATTTCTCAAGCAAGTGAACCAAAAGCAAATGTGATTTTTTTTCTTTTGTCCCCCGTCTTATAAGCACCATAGACAAATACTTTGTGTTTTGCCACCAATCCACCTGCCCAAAATCTGCACGCAAACCAAAAATGCTCTCTTTCTTCTAGTTTTCGCCGCCTCAATTTAAACGCTTACTATGTGTAGGAAGACTACGGCAGCCCAGCGAGGCCTACCATTTTACAAAGTAGACAAGCTACTGCATGAAATGAGGGAGCAAAGTTTTTTTTGTCTCTCCCCCTCATATCTGACACAATCTGGGGGCCTACTTTACAAAGCAAGTGAAACCGTGTGGGTCCTGCAGCGCCCTGTATTGGTTGTATATGCGAAGCACAGTACAAGGCCGGAAAAAGCAAGGAAGCATGCAGCCAGCGCACAGGAGAAGAGATGAGAAGAGAGCGCTGAGTGAAAGATAGAAGCGCACCTTAACGGGCACAGGGGTCCAGTGGAGGGAGAGTTGAAATGAAGAAAAGGATGGAAACAGCAAAGGAAGAGACAGCACCAGCAGCACACAAAAAGATCTGACTTTTACCAGAGATGATCAGGGGAAAGCGCGAACGCAGTCCCCCACTACCACAAATTATGCAGTCGAGTTTCCCGCATTTGGGGAAATCGCAGGGGTCAGCACACCCGGAGTGCAATGAATGAGCCTCGCCCTGGGAGAACCACCTTCATGATCATGGTATCTCCCCTGCCAAGTAAGTATGAGTTGGACTAGGGCTCAGGAGGGCCCCTGCTTGGGCACACCCCCGTCAAGTGAAGGAGGTTGACCGGAGCCATGACAAGTGAACTCTCGGCAGGGGACGGGAAAAGAAAACTGCAGGGAGGCTGCATCTCTTCACGTTGACATGGGAAGGCGGAAGGGTGACTGTTCCTGAAGCACCCCCAAACTATGCGCACAACTAGTGCAAATCCTTCCCAGGGCACACTGCAGCAGATGAATTTGCATACCGTCATGTCATAAAAGCAGTCGGGCACAGTTACAGTAGCTGCAACCCTCATCTCCATATGAAAAGCAACAGGCAGTGCACCGTCCTATGTCTCAATGGGTACTTAAATTGGAAAATAAAATATAAAAGGCAGCTTGAGATTTAACCCCCTCGCTGCTGAGGGTTTTCTCATCCTCGCACCGAGACCATTTTCCGACGTTAGCGCTCGTCCGAACGTCGTCGTCACGGATTTCTTTTTATTTATTTTTTCTTTCTTTCTTATCCCCCCTGCGGCACTCACACAAATTATACCTTGGTTTTTGTTTGTTTGTTTTTTCTTTCAAAAGACTTTGTAGTCTCAAAAAAGCCATTAGTCTTTTTACTGATTTGAACACGTCAAAAGTTGTTTCACCCAAATGGCCCAAAAAGCGTATTTCTCAAGCAAGTGAACCAAAAGCAAATGTGATTTTTTTTCTTTTGTCCCCCGTCTTATAAGCACCATAGACAAATACTTTGTGTTTTGCCACCAATCCACCTGCCCAAAATCTGCACGCAAACCAAAAATGCTCTCTTTCTTCTAGTTTTCGCCGCCTCAATTTAAACGCTTACTATGTGTAGGAAGACTACGGCAGCCCAGCGAGGCCTACCATTTTACAAAGTAGACAAGCTACTGCATGAAATGAGGGAGCAAAGTTTTTTTTCTCTCTCCCCCTCATATCTGACACAATCTGGGGGCCTACTTTACAAAGCAAGTGAAACCGTGTGGGTCCTGCAGCGCCCTGTATTGGTTGTATATGCGAAGCACAGTACAAGGCCGGAAAAAGCAAGGAAGCATGCAGCCAGCGCACAGGAGAAGAGATGAGAAGAGAGCGCTGAGTGAAAGATAGAAGCGCACCTTAACGGGCACAGGGGTCCAGTGGAGGGAGGGTTGAAATGAAGAAAAGGATGGAAACAGCAAAGGAAGAGACAGCACCAGAAGCACACAGAAAGATCTGACTTTTACCAGAGATGATCAGGGGAAAGCGCGAACGCAGTCCCCCACTACCACAAATTATGCAGTCAAGTTTCCCGCATTTGGGGAAATTGCAGGGGTCAGCACACCGGGAGTGCAATGGATGAGCCTCGCCCTGGGAGAACCACCTTCGTGATCATGGTATCTCCCCTGCCAGGTAAGTATGAGTTGGACTAGGGCTCAGGAGGGCCCCTGCTTGGGCACACCCCCGTCAAGTGAAGGAGGTTGACCGGAGCCATGACAAGTGAACTCTCGGCAGGGGACGGGAAAAGAAAACTGCAGGGAGGCTGCATCTCTTCACGTTGACATGGGAAGGCGGAAGGGTGACTGTTCCTGAAGCACCCCCAAACTATGCGCACAACTAGTGCAAATCCTTCCCAGGGCACACTGCAGCAGATGAATTTGCATACCGTCATGTCATAAAAGCAGTCGGGCACAGTTACAGTAGCTGCAACCCTCATCTCCATATGAAAAGCAACAGGCAGTGCACCGTCCTATGTCTCAATGGGTTCTTAAATTGGAAAATAAAATATAAAAGGCAGCTTGAGATTTAACCCCCTCGCTGCTGAGGGTTTTCTCATCCTCGCACCGAGACCATTTTCCGACGTTAGCGCTCGTCCGAACGTCGTCGTCACGGATTTCTTTTTATTTATTTTTTCTTTCTTTCTTATCCCCCCTGCGGCACTCACACAAATTATACCTTGGTTTTTGTTTGTTTGTTTTTTCTTTCAAAAGACTTTGTAGTCTCAAAAAAGCCATTAGTCTTTTTACTGATTTGAACACGTCAAAAGTTGTTTCACCCAAATGGCCCAAAAAGCGTATTTCTCAAGCAAGTGAACCAAAAGCAAATGTGATTTTTTTTCTTTTGTCCCCCGTCTTATAAGCACCATAGACAAATACTTTGTGTTTTGCCACCAATCCACCTGCCCAAAATCTGCACGCAAACCAAAAATGCTCTCTTTCTTCTAGTTTTCGCCGCCTCAATTTAAACGCTTACTATGTGTAGGAAGACTACGGCAGCCCAGCGAGGCCTACCATTTTACAAAGTAGACAAGCTACTGCATGAAATGAGGGAGCAAAGTTTTTTTTGTCTCTCCCCCTCATATCTGACACAATCTGGGGGCCTACTTTACAAAGCAAGTGAAACCGTGTGGGTCCTGCAGCGCCCTGTATTGGTTGTATATGCGAAGCACAGTACAAGGCCGGAAAAAGCAAGGAAGCATGCAGCCAGCGCACAGGAGAAGAGATGAGAAGAGAGCGCTGAGTGAAAGATAGAAGCGCACCTTAACGGGCACAGGGGTCCAGTGGAGGGAGGGTTGAAATGAAGAAAAGGATGGAAACAGCAAAGGAAGAGACAGCACCAGCAGCACACAAAAAGATCTGACTTTTACCAGAGATGATCAGGGGAAAGCGCGAACGCAGTCCCCCACTACCACAAATTATGCAGTCGAGTTTCCCGCATTTGGGGAAATCGCAGGGGTCAGCACACCCGGAGTGCAATGGATGAGCCTCGCCCTGGGAGAACCACCTTCGTGATCATGGTATCTCCCCTGCCAGGTAAGTATGAGTTGGACTAGGGCTCAGGAGGGCCCCTGCTTGGGCACACCCCCGTCAAGTGAAGGAGGTTGACCGGAGCCATGACAAGTGAACTCTCGGCAGGGGACGGGAAAAGAAAACTGCAGGGAGGCTGCATCTCTTCACGTTGACATGGGAAGGCGGAAGGGTGACTGTTCCTGAAGCACCCCCAAACTATGCGCACAACTAGTGCAAATCCTTCCCAGGGCACACTGCAGCAGATGAATTTGCATACCGTCATGTCATAAAAGCAGTCGGGCACAGTTACAGTAGCTGCAACCCTCATCTCCATATGAAAAGCAACAGGCAGTGCACCGTCCTATGTCTCAATGGGTTCTTAAATTGGAAAATAAAATATAAAAGGCAGCTTGAGATTTAACCCCCTCGCTGCTGAGGGTTTTCTCATCCTCGCACCGAGACCATTTTCCGACGTTAGCGCTCGTCCGAACGTCGTCGTCACGGATTTCTTTTTATTTATTTTTTCTTTCTTTCTTATCCCCCCTGCGGCACTCACACAAATTATACCTTGGTTTTTGTTTGTTTGTTTTTTCTTTCAAAAGACTTTGTAGTCTCAAAAAAGCCATTAGTCTTTTTACTGATTTGAACACGTCAAAAGTTGTTTCACCCAAATGGCCCAAAAAGCGTATTTCTCAAGCAAGTGAACCAAAAGCAAATGTGATTTTTTTTCTTTTGTCCCCCGTCTTATAAGCACCATAGACAAATACTTTGTGTTTTGCCACCAATCCACCTGCCCAAAATCTGCACGCAAACCAAAAATGCTCTCTTTCTTCTAGTTTTCGCCGCCTCAATTTAAACGCTTACTATGTGTAGGAAGACTACGGCAGCCCAGCGAGGCCTACCATTTTACAAAGTAGACAAGCTACTGCATGAAATGAGGGAGCAAAGTTTTTTTTCTCTCTCCCCCTCATATCTGACACAATCTGGGGGCCTACTTTACAAAGCAAGTGAAACCGTGTGGGTCCTGCAGCGCCCTGTATTGGTTGTATATGCGAAGCACAGTACAAGGCCGGAAAAAGCAAGGAAGCATGCAGCCAGCGCACAGGAGAAGAGATGAGAAGAGAGCGCTGAGTGAAAGATAGAAGCGCACCTTAACGGGCACAGGGGTCCAGTGGAGGGAGGGTTGAAATGAAGAAAAGGATGGAAACAGCAAAGGAAGAGACAGCACCACCAGCACACAAAAAGATCTGACTTTTACCAGAGATGATCAGGGGAAAGCGCGAACGCAGTCTCCCACTACCACAAATTATGCAGTCGAGTTTCCCGCATTTGGGGAAATCGCAGGGGTCAGCACACCCGGAGTGCAATGGATGAGCCTCGCCCTGGGAGAACCACCTTCGTGATCATGGTATCTCCTCTGCCAGGTAAGTATGAGTTGGACTAGGGCTCAGGAGGGCCCCTGCTTGGGCACACCCCCGTCAAGTGAAGGAGGTTGACCGGAGCCATGACAAGTGAACTCTCGGCAGGGGACGGGAAAAGAAAACTGCAGGGAGGCTGCATCTCTTCACGTTGACATGGGAAGGCGGAAGGGTGACTGTTCCTGAAGCACCCCCAAACTATGCGCACAACTAGTGCAAATCCTTCCCAGGGCACACTGCAGCAGATGAATTTGCATACCGTCATGTCATAAAAGCAGTCGGGCACAGTTACAGTAGCTGCAACCCTCATCTCCATATGAAAAGCAACAGGCAGTGCACCGTCCTATGTCTCAATGGGTTCTTAAATTGGAAAATAAAATATAAAAGGCAGCTTGAGATTTAACCCCCTCGCTGCTGAGGGTTTTCTCATCCTCGCACCGAGACCATTTTCCGACGTTAGCGCTCGTCCGAACGTTGTCGTCACGGATTTATTTTTATTTATTTTTTCTTTCTTTCTTATCCCCCCTGCGGCACTCACACAAATTATACCTTGGTTTTTGTTTGTTTGTTTTTTCTTTCAAAAGACTTTGTAGTCTCAAAAAAGCCATTAGTCTTTTTACTGATTTGAACACGTCAAAAGTTGTTTCACCCAAATGGCCCAAAAAGCGTATTTCTCAAGCAAGTGAACCAAAAGCAAATGTGATTTTTTTTCTTTTGTCCCCCGTCTTATAAGCACCATAGACAAATACTTTGTGTTTTGCCACCAATCCACCTGCCCAAAATCTGCACGCAAACCAAAAATGCTCTCTTTCTTCTAGTTTTCGCCGCCTCAATTTAAACGCTTACTATGTGTAGGAAGACTACGGCAGCCCAGCGAGGCCTACCATTTTACAAAGTAGACAAGCTACTGCATGAAATGAGGGAGCAAAGTTTTTTTTCTCTCTCCCCCTCATATCTGACACAATCTGGGGGCCTACTTTACAAAGCAAGTGAAACCGTGTGGGTCCTGCAGCGCCCTGTATTGGTTGTATATGCGAAGCACAGTACAAGGCCGGAAAAAGCAAGGAAGCATGCAGCCAGCGCACAGGAGAAGAGATGAGAAGAGAGCGCTGAGTGAAAGATAGAAGCGCACCTTAACGGGCACAGGGGTCCAGTGGAGGGAGGGTTGAAATGAAGAAAAGGATGGAAACAGCAAAGGAAGAGACAGCACCACCAGCACACAAAAAGATCTGACTTTTACCAGAGATGATCAGGGGAAAGCGCGAACGCAGTCCCCCACTACCACAAATTATGCAGTCGAGTTTCCCGCATTTGGGGAAATCGCAGGGGTCAGCACACCCGGAGTGCAATGGATGAGCCTCGCCCTGGGAGAACCACCTTCGTGATCATGGTATCTCCCCTGCCAGGTAAGTATGAGTTGGACTAGGGCTCAGGAGGGCCCCTGCTTGGGCACACCCCCGTCAAGTGAAGGAGGTTGACCGGAGCCATGACAAGTGAACTCTCGGCAGGGGACGGGAAAAGAAAACTGCAGGGAGGCTGCATCTCTTCACGTTGACATGGGAAGGCGGAAGGGTGACTGTTCCTGAAGCACCCCCAAACTATGCGCACAACTAGTGCAAATCCTTCCCAGGGCACACTGCAGCAGATGAATTTGCATACCGTCATGTCATAAAAGCAGTCGGGCACAGTTACAGTAGCTGCAACCCTCATCTCCATATGAAAAGCAACAGGCAGTGCACCGTCCTATGTCTCAATGGGTTCTTAAATTGGAAAATAAAATATAAAAGGCAGCTTGAGATTTAACCCCCTCGCTGCTGAGGGTTTTCTCATCCTCGCACCGAGACCATTTTCCGACGTTAGCGCTCGTCCGAACGTTGTCGTCACGGATTTATTTTTATTTATTTTTTCTTTCTTTCTTATCCCTCCTGCGGCACTCACACAAATTATACCTTGGTTTTTGTTTGTTTGTTTTTTCTTTCAAAAGACTTTGTAGTCTCAAAAAAGCCATTAGTCTTTTTACTGATTTGAACACGTCAAAAGTTGTTTCACCCAAATGGCCCAAAAAGCGTATTTCTCAAGCAAGTGAACCAAAAGCAAATGTGATTTTTTTTCTTTTGTCCCCCGTCTTATAAGCACCATAGACAAATACTTTGTGTTTTGCCACCAATCCACCTGCCCAAAATCTGCACGCAAACCAAAAATGCTCTCTTTCTTCTAGTTTTCGCCGCCTCAATTTAAACGCTTACTATGTGTAGGAAGACTACGGCAGCCCAGCGAGGCCTACCATTTTACAAAGTAGACAAGCTACTGCATGAAATGAGGGAGCAAAGTTTTTTTTCTCTCTCCCCCTCATATCTGACACAATCTGGGGGCCTACTTTACAAAGCAAGTGAAACCGTGTGGGTCCTGCAGCGCCCTGTATTGGTTGTATATGCGAAGCACAGTACAAGGCCGGAAAAAGCAAGGAAGCATGCAGCCAGCGCACAGGAGAAGAGATGAGAAGAGAGCGCTGAGTGAAAGATAGAAGCGCACCTTAACGGGCACAGGGGTCCAGTGGAGGGAGAGTTGAAATGAAGAAAAGGATGGAAACAGCAAAGGAAGAGACAGCACCAGCAGCACACAAAAAGATCTGACTTTTACCAGAGATGATCAGGGGAAAGCGCGAACGCAGTCCCCCACTACCACAAATTATGCAGTCGAGTTTCCCGCATTTGGGGAAATCGCAGGGGTCAGCACACCCGGAGTGCAATGAATGAGCCTCGCCCTGGGAGAACCACCTTCATGATCATGGTATCTCCCCTGCCAAGTAAGTATGAGTTGGACTAGGGCTCAGGAGGGCCCCTGCTTGGGCACACCCCCGTCAAGTGAAGGAGGTTGACCGGAGCCATGACAAGTGAACTCTCGGCAGGGGACGGGAAAAGAAAACTGCAGGGAGGCTGCATCTCTTCACGTTGACATGGGAAGGCGGAAGGGTGACTGTTCCTGAAGCACCCCCAAACTATGCGCACAACTAGTGCAAATCCTTCCCAGGGCACACTGCAGCAGATGAATTTGCATACCGTCATGTCATAAAAGCAGTCGGGCACAGTTACAGTAGCTGCAACCCTCATCTCCATATGAAAAGCAACAGGCAGTGCACCGTCCTATGTCTCAATGGGTACTTAAATTGGAAAATAAAATATAAAAGGCAGCTTGAGATTTAACCCCCTCGCTGCTGAGGGTTTTCTCATCCTCGCACCGAGACCATTTTCCGACGTTAGCGCTCGTCCGAACGTCGTCGTCACGGATTTCTTTTTATTTATTTTTTCTTTCTTTCTTATCCCCCCTGCGGCACTCACACAAATTATACCTTGGTTTTTGTTTGTTTGTTTTTTCTTTCAAAAGACTTTGTAGTCTCAAAAAAGCCATTAGTCTTTTTACTGATTTGAACACGTCAAAAGTTGTTTCACCCAAATGGCCCAAAAAGCGTATTTCTCAAGCAAGTGAACCAAAAGCAAATGTGATTTTTTTTCTTTTGTCCCCCGTCTTATAAGCACCATAGACAAATACTTTGTGTTTTGCCACCAATCCACCTGCCCAAAATCTGCACGCAAACCAAAAATGCTCTCTTTCTTCTAGTTTTCGCCGCCTCAATTTAAACGCTTACTATGTGTAGGAAGACTACGGCAGCCCAGCGAGGCCTACCATTTTACAAAGTAGACAAGCTACTGCATGAAATGAGGGAGCAAAGTTTTTTTTCTCTCTCCCCCTCATATCTGACACAATCTGGGGGCCTACTTTACAAAGCAAGTGAAACCGTGTGGGTCCTGCAGCGCCCTGTATTGGTTGTATATGCGAAGCACAGTACAAGGCCGGAAAAAGCAAGGAAGCATGCAGCCAGCGCACAGGAGAAGAGATGAGAAGAGAGCGCTGAGTGAAAGATAGAAGCGCACCTTAACGGGCACAGGGGTCCAGTGGAGGGAGGGTTGAAATGAAGAAAAGGATGGAAACAGCAAAGGAAGAGACAGCACCAGAAGCACACAGAAAGATCTGACTTTTACCAGAGATGATCAGGGGAAAGCGCGAACGCAGTCCCCCACTACCACAAATTATGCAGTCAAGTTTCCCGCATTTGGAGAAATCGCAAGGGTCAGCACACCGGGAGTGCAATGGATGAGCCTCGCCCTGGGAGAACCACCTTCGTGATCATGGTATCTCCCCTGCCAGGTAAGTATGAGTTGGACTAGGGCTCAGGAGGGCCCCTGCTTGGGCACACCCCCGTCAAGTGAAGGAGGTTGACCGGAGCCATGACAAGTGAACTCTCGGCAGGGGACGGGAAAAGAAAACTGCAGGGAGGCTGCATCTCTTCACGTTGACATGGGAAGGCGGAAGGGTGACTGTTCCTGAAGCACCCCCAAACTATGCGCACAACTAGTGCAAATCCTTCCCAGGGCACACTGCAGCAGATGAATTTGCATACCGTCATGTCATAAAAGCAGTCGGGCACAGTTACAGTAGCTGCAACCCTCATCTCCATATGAAAAGCAACAGGCAGTGCACCGTCCTATGTCTCAATGGGTTCTTAAATTGGAAAATAAAATATAAAAGGCAGCTTGAGATTTAACCCCCTCGCTGCTGAGGGTTTTCTCATCCTCGCACCGAGACCATTTTCCGACGTTAGCGCTCGTCCGAACGTCGTCGTCACGGATTTCTTTTTATTTATTTTTTCTTTCTTTCTTATCCCCCCTGCGGCACTCACACAAATTATACCTTGGTTTTTGTTTGTTTGTTTTTTCTTTCAAAAGACTTTGTAGTCTCAAAAAAGCCATTAGTCTTTTTACTGATTTGAACACGTCAAAAGTTGTTTCACCCAAATGGCCCAAAAAGCGTATTTCTCAAGCAAGTGAACCAAAAGCAAATGTGATTTTTTTTCTTTTGTCCCCCGTCTTATAAGCACCATAGACAAATACTTTGTGTTTTGCCACCAATCCACCTGCCCAAAATCTGCACGCAAACCAAAAATGCTCTCTTTCTTCTAGTTTTCGCCGCCTCAATTTAAACGCTTACTATGTGTAGGAAGACTACGGCAGCCCAGCGAGGCCTACCATTTTACAAAGTAGACAAGCTACTGCATGAAATGAGGGAGCAAAGTTTTTTTTGTCTCTCCCCCTCATATCTGACACAATCTGGGGGCCTACTTTACAAAGCAAGTGAAACCGTGTGGGTCCTGCAGCGCCCTGTATTGGTTGTATATGCGAAGCACAGTACAAGGCCGGAAAAAGCAAGGAAGCATGCAGCCAGCGCACAGGAGAAGAGATGAGAAGAGAGCGCTGAGTGAAAGATAGAAGCGCACCTTAACGGGCACAGGGGTCCAGTGGAGGGAGGGTTGAAATGAAGAAAAGGATGGAAACAGCAAAGGAAGAGACAGCACCAGCAGCACACAAAAAGATCTGACTTTTACCAGAGATGATCAGGGGAAAGCGCGAACGCAGTCCCCCACTACCACAAATTATGCAGTCGAGTTTCCCGCATTTGGGGAAATCGCAGGGGTCAGCACACCCGGAGTGCAATGGATGAGCCTCGCCCTGGGAGAACCACCTTCGTGATCATGGTATCTCCCCTGCCAGGTAAGTATGAGTTGGACTAGGGCTCAGGAGGGCCCCTGCTTGGGCACACCCCCGTCAAGTGAAGGAGGTTGACCGGAGCCATGACAAGTGAACTCTCGGCAGGGGACGGGAAAAGAAAACTGCAGGGAGGCTGCATCTCTTCACGTTGACATGGGAAGGCGGAAGGGTGACTGTTCCTGAAGCACCCCCAAACTATGCGCACAACTAGTGCAAATCCTTCCCAGGGCACACTGCAGCAGATGAATTTGCATACCGTCATGTCATAAAAGCAGTCGGGCACAGTTACAGTAGCTGCAACCCTCATCTCCATATGAAAAGCAACAGGCAGTGCACCGTCCTATGTCTCAATGGGTTCTTAAATTGGAAAATAAAATATAAAAGGCAGCTTGAGATTTAACCCCCTCGCTGCTGAGGGTTTTCTCATCCTCGCACCGAGACCATTTTCCGACGTTAGCGCTCGTCCGAACGTCGTCGTCACGGATTTCTTTTTATTTATTTTTTCTTTCTTTCTTATCCCCCCTGCGGCACTCACACAAATTATACCTTGGTTTTTGTTTGTTTGTTTTTTCTTTCAAAAGACTTTGTAGTCTCAAAAAAGCCATTAGTCTTTTTACTGATTTGAACACGTCAAAAGTTGTTTCACCCAAATGGCCCAAAAAGCGTATTTCTCAAGCAAGTGAACCAAAAGCAAATGTGATTTTTTTTCTTTTGTCCCCCGTCTTATAAGCACCATAGACAAATACTTTGTGTTTTGCCACCAATCCACCTGCCCAAAATCTGCACGCAAACCAAAAATGCTCTCTTTCTTCTAGTTTTCGCCGCCTCAATTTAAACGCTTACTATGTGTAGGAAGACTACGGCAGCCCAGCGAGGCCTACCATTTTACAAAGTAGACAAGCTACTGCATGAAATGAGGGAGCAAAGTTTTTTTTCTCTCTCCCCCTCATATCTGACACAATCTGGGGGCCTACTTTACAAAGCAAGTGAAACCGTGTGGGTCCTGCAGCGCCCTGTATTGGTTGTATATGCGAAGCACAGTACAAGGCCGGAAAAAGCAAGGAAGCATGCAGCCAGCGCACAGGAGAAGAGATGAGAAGAGAGCGCTGAGTGAAAGATAGAAGCGCACCTTAACGGGCACAGGGGTCCAGTGGAGGGAGGGTTGAAATGAAGAAAAGGATGGAAACAGCAAAGGAAGAGACAGCACCACCAGCACACAAAAAGATCTGACTTTTACCAGAGATGATCAGGGGAAAGCGCGAACGCAGTCCCCCACTACCACAAATTATGCAGTCGAGTTTCCCGCATTTGGGGAAATCGCAGGGGTCAGCACACCCGGAGTGCAATGGATGAGCCTCGCCCTGGGAGAACCACCTTCGTGATCATGGTATCTCCTCTGCCAGGTAAGTATGAGTTGGACTAGGGCTCAGGAGGGCCCCTGCTTGGGCACACCCCCGTCAAGTGAAGGAGGTTGACCGGAGCCATGACAAGTGAACTCTCGGCAGGGGACGGGAAAAGAAAACTGCAGGGAGGCTGCATCTCTTCACGTTGACATGGGAAGGCGGAAGGGTGACTGTTCCTGAAGCACCCCCAAACTATGCGCACAACTAGTGCAAATCCTTCCCAGGGCACACTGCAGCAGATGAATTTGCATACCGTCATGTCATAAAAGCAGTCGGGCACAGTTACAGTAGCTGCAACCCTCATCTCCATATGAAAAGCAACAGGCAGTGCACCGTCCTATGTCTCAATGGGTTCTTAAATTGGAAAATAAAATATAAAAGGCAGCTTGAGATTTAACCCCCTCGCTGCTGAGGGTTTTCTCATCCTCGCACCGAGACCATTTTCCGACGTTAGCGCTCGTCCGAACGTTGTCGTCACGGATTTATTTTTATTTATTTTTTCTTTCTTTCTTATCCCCCCTGCGGCACTCACACAAATTATACCTTGGTTTTTGTTTGTTTGTTTTTTCTTTCAAAAGACTTTGTAGTCTCAAAAAAGCCATTAGTCTTTTTACTGATTTGAACACGTCAAAAGTTGTTTCACCCAAATGGCCCAAAAAGCGTATTTCTCAAGCAAGTGAACCAAAAGCAAATGTGATTTTTTTTCTTTTGTCCCCCGTCTTATAAGCACCATAGACAAATACTTTGTGTTTTGCCACCAATCCACCTGCCCAAAATCTGCACGCAAACCAAAAATGCTCTCTTTCTTCTAGTTTTCGCCGCCTCAATTTAAACGCTTACTATGTGTAGGAAGACTACGGCAGCCCAGCGAGGCCTACCATTTTACAAAGTAGACAAGCTACTGCATGAAATGAGGGAGCAAAGTTTTTTTTGTCTCTCCCCCTCATATCTGACACAATCTGGGGGCCTACTTTACAAAGCAAGTGAAACCGTGTGGGTCCTGCAGCGCCCTGTATTGGTTGTATATGCGAAGCACAGTACAAGGCCGGAAAAAGCAAGGAAGCATGCAGCCAGCGCACAGGAGAAGAGATGAGAAGAGAGCGCTGAGTGAAAGATAGAAGCGTACCTTAACGGGCACAGGGGTCCAGTGGAGGGAGAGTTGAAATGAAGAAAAGGATGGAAACAGCAAAGGAAGAGACAGCACCAGCAGCACACAAAAAGATCTGACTTTTACCAGAGATGATCAGGGGAAAGCGCGAACGCAGTCCCCCACTACCACAAATTATGCAGTCGAGTTTCCCGCATTTGGGGAAATCGCAGGGGTCAGCACACCCGGAGTGCAATGGATGAGCCTCGCCCTGGGAGAACCACCTTCGTGATCATGGTATCTCCCCTGCCAGGTAAGTATGAGTTGGACTAGGGCTCAGGAGGGCCCCTGCTTGGGCACACCCCCGTCAAGTGAAGGAGGTTGACCGGAGCCATGACAAGTGAACTCTCGGCAGGGGACGGGAAAAGAAAACTGCAGGGAGGCTGCATCTCTTCACGTTGACATGGGAAGGCGGAAGGGTGACTGTTCCTGAAGCACCCCCAAACTATGCGCACAACTAGTGCAAATCCTTCCCAGGGCACACTGCAGCAGATGAATTTGCATACCGTCATGTCATAAAAGCAGTCGGGCACAGTTACAGTAGCTGCAACCCTCATCTCCATATGAAAAGCAACAGGCAGTGCACCGTCCTATGTCTCAATGGGTTCTTAAATTGGAAAATAAAATATAAAAGGCAGCTTGAGATTTAACCCCCTCGCTGCTGAGGGTTTTCTCATCCTCGCACCGAGCTAGACCATTTTCCGACGTTAGCGCTCGTCCGAACGTCGTCGTCACGGATTTCTTTTTATTTATTTTTTCTTTCTTTCTTATCCCCCCTGCGGCACTCACACAAATTATACCTTGGTTTTTGTTTGTTTGTTTTTTCTTTCAAAAGACTTTGTAGTCTCAAAAAAGCCATTAGTCTTTTTACTGATTTGAACACGTCAAAAGTTGTTTCACCCAAATGGCCCAAAAAGCGTATTTCTCAAGCAAGTGAACCAAAAGCAAATGTGATTTTTTTTCTTTTGTCCCCCGTCTTATAAGCACCATAGACAAATACTTTGTGTTTTGCCACCAATCCACCTGCCCAAAATCTGCACGCAAACCAAAAATGCTCTCTTTCTTCTAGTTTTCGCCGCCTCAATTTAAACGCTTACTATGTGTAGGAAGACTACGGCAGCCCAGCGAGGCCTACCATTTTACAAAGTAGACAAGCTACTGCATGAAATGAGGGAGCAAAGTTTTTTTTCTCTCTCCCCCTCATATCTGACACAATCTGGGGGCCTACTTTACAAAGCAAGTGAAACCGTGTGGGTCCTGCAGCGCCCTGTATTGGTTGTATATGCGAAGCACAGTACAAGGCCGGAAAAAGCAAGGAAGCATGCAGCCAGCGCACAGGAGAAGAGATGAGAAGAGAGCGCTGAGTGAAAGATAGAAGCGCACCTTAACGGGCACAGGGGTCCAGTGGAGGGAGGGTTGAAATGAAGAAAAGGATGGAAACAGCAAAGGAAGAGACAGCACCAGCAGCACACAAAAAGATCTGACTTTTACCAGAGATGATGAGGGGAAAGCGCGAACGCAGTCCCCCACTACCACAAATTATGCAGTCGAGTTTCCCGCATTTGGGGAAATCGCAAGGGTCAGCACACCCGGAGTGCAATGAATGAGCCTCGCCCTGGGAGAACCACCTTCATGATCATGGTATCTCCCCTGCCAGGTAAGTATGAGTTGGACTAGGGCTCAGGAGGGCCCCTGCTTGGGCACACCCCCGTCAAGTGAAGGAGGTTGACCGGAGCCATGACAAGTGAACTCTCGGCAGGGGACGGGAAAAGAAAACTGCAGGGAGGCTGCATCTCTTCACGTTGACATGGGAAGGCGGAAGGGTGACTGTTCCTGAAGCACCCCCAAACTATGCGCACAACTAGTGCAAATCCTTCCCAGGGCACACTGCAGCAGATGAATTTGCATACCGTCATGTCATAAAAGCAGTCGGGCACAGTTACAGTAGCTGCAACCCTCATCTCCATATGAAAAGCAACAGGCAGTGCACCGTCCTATGTCTCAATGGGTTCTTAAATTGGAAAATAAAATATAAAAGGCAGCTTGAGATTTAACCCCCTCGCTGCTGAGGGTTTTCTCATCCTCGCACCGAGCGAGACCATTTTCCGACGTTAGCGCTCGTCCGAACGTCGTCGTCACGGATTTCTTTTTATTTATTTTTTCTTTCTTTCTTATCCCCCCTGCGGCACTCACACAAATTATACCTTGGTTTTTGTTTGTTTGTTTTTTCTTTCAAAAGACTTTGTAGTCTCAAAAAAGCCATTAGTCTTTTTACTGATTTGAACACGTCAAAAGTTGTTTCACCCAAATGGCCCAAAAAGCGTATTTCTCAAGCAAGTGAACCAAAAGCAAATGTGATTTTTTTTCTTTTGTCCCCCGTCTTATAAGCACCATAGACAAATACTTTGTGTTTTGCCACCAATCCACCTGCCCAAAATCTGCACGCAAACCAAAAATGCTCTCTTTCTTCTAGTTTTCGCCGCCTCAATTTAAACGCTTACTATGTGTAGGAAGACTACGGCAGCCCAGCGAGGCCTACCATTTTACAAAGTAGACAAGCTACTGCATGAAATGAGGGAGCAAAGTTTTTTTTGTCTCTCCCCCTCATATCTGACACAATCTGGGGGCCTACTTTACAAAGCAAGTGAAACCGTGTGGGTCCTGCAGCGCCCTGTATTGGTTGTATATGCGAAGCACAGTACAAGGCCGGAAAAAGCAAGGAAGCATGCAGCCAGCGCACAGGAGAAGAGATGAGAAGAGAGCGCTGAGTGAAAGATAGAAGCGCACCTTAACGGGCACAGGGGTCCAGTGGAGGGAGGGTTGAAATGAAGAAAAGGATGGAAACAGCAAAGGAAGAGACAGCACCACCAGCACACAAAAAGATCTGACTTTTACCAGAGATGATCAGGGGAAAGCGCGAACGCAGTCCCCCACTACCACAAATTATGCAGTCGAGTTTCCCGCATTTGGGGAAATCGCAGGGGTCAGCACACCCGGAGTGCAATGGATGAGCCTCGCCCTGGGAGAACCACCTTCGTGATCATGGTATCTCCCCTGCCAGGTAAGTATGAGTTGGACTAGGGCTCAGGAGGGCCCCTGCTTGGGCACACCCCCGTCAAGTGAAGGAGGTTGACCGGAGCCATGACAAGTGAACTCTCGGCAGGGGACGGGAAAAGAAAACTGCAGGGAGGCTGCATCTCTTCACGTTGACATGGGAAGGCGGAAGGGTGACTGTTCCTGAAGCACCCCCAAACTATGCGCACAACTAGTGCAAATCCTTCCCAGGGCACACTGCAGCAGATGAATTTGCATACCGTCATGTCATAAAAGCAGTCGGGCACAGTTACAGTAGCTGCAACCCTCATCTCCATATGAAAAGCAACAGGCAGTGCACCGTCCTATGTCTCAATGGGTTCTTAAATTGGAAAATAAAATATAAAAGGCAGCTTGAGATTTAACCCCCTCGCTGCTGAGGGTTTTCTCATCCTCGCACCGAGCGAGACCATTTTCCGACGTTAGCGCTCGTCCGAACGTCGTCGTCACGGATTTCTTTTTATTTATTTTTTCTTTCTTTCTTATCCCCCCTGCGGCACTCACACAAATTATACCTTGGTTTTTGTTTGTTTGTTTTTTCTTTCAAAAGACTTTGTAGTCTCAAAAAAGCCATTAGTCTTTTTACTGATTTGAACACGTCAAAAGTTGTTTCACCCAAATGGCCCAAAAAGCGTATTTCTCAAGCAAGTGAACCAAAAGCAAATGTGATTTTTTTTCTTTTGTCCCCCGTCTTATAAGCACCATAGACAAATACTTTGTGTTTTGCCACCAATCCACCTGCCCAAAATCTGCACGCAAACCAAAAATGCTCTCTTTCTTCTAGTTTTCGCCGCCTCAATTTAAACGCTTACTATGTGTAGGAAGACTACGGCAGCCCAGCGAGGCCTACCATTTTACAAAGTAGACAAGCTACTGCATGAAATGAGGGAGCAAAGTTTTTTTTCTCTCTCCCCCTCATATCTGACACAATCTGGGGGCCTACTTTACAAAGCAAGTGAAACCGTGTGGGTCCTGCAGCGCCCTGTATTGGTTGTATATGCGAAGCACAGTACAAGGCCGGAAAAAGCAAGGAAGCATGCAGCCAGCGCACAGGAGAAGAGATGAGAAGAGAGCGCTGAGTGAAAGATAGAAGCGCACCTTAACGGGCACAGGGGTCCAGTGGAGGGAGGGTTGAAATGAAGAAAAGGATGGAAACAGCAAAGGAAGAGACAGCACCAGCAGCACACAAAAAGATCTGACTTTTACCAGAGATGATGAGGGGAAAGCGCGAACGCAGTTCCCCACTACCACAAATTATGCAGTCGAGTTTCCCGCATTTGGGGAAATCGCAGGGGTCAGCACACCCGGAGTGCAATGAATGAGCCTCGCCCTGGGAGAACCACCTTCATGATCATGGTATCTCCCCTGCCAGGTAAGTATGAGTTGGACTAGGGCTCAGGAGGGCCCCTGCTTGGGCACACCCCCGTCAAGTGAAGGAGGTTGACCGGAGCCATGACAAGTGAACTCTCGGCAGGGGACGGGAAAAGAAAACTGCAGGGAGGCTGCATCTCTTCACGTTGACATGGGAAGGCGGAAGGGTGACTGTTCCTGAAGCACCCCCAAACTATGCGCACAACTAGTGCAAATCCTTCCCAGGGCACACTGCAGCAGATGAATTTGCATACCGTCATGTCATAAAAGCAGTCGGGCACAGTTACAGTAGCTGCAACCCTCATCTCCATATGAAAAGCAACAGGCAGTGCACCGTCCTATGTCTCAATGGGTTCTTAAATTGGAAAATAAAATATAAAAGGCAGCTTGAGATTTAACCCCCTCGCTGCTGAGGGTTTTCTCATCCTCGCACCGAGACCATTTTCCGACGTTAGCGCTCGTCCGAACGTCGTCGTCACGGATTTCTTTTTATTTATTTTTTCTTTCTTTCTTATCCCCCCTGCGGCACTCACACAAATTATACCTTGGTTTTTGTTTGTTTGTTTTTTCTTTCAAAAGACTTTGTAGTCTCAAAAAAGCCATTAGTCTTTTTACTGATTTGAACACGTCAAAAGTTGTTTCACCCAAATGGCCCAAAAAGCGTATTTCTCAAGCAAGTGAACCAAAAGCAAATGTGATTTTTTTTCTTTTGTCCCCCGTCTTATAAGCACCATAGACAAATACTTTGTGTTTTGCCACCAATCCACCTGCCCAAAATCTGCACGCAAACCAAAAATGCTCTCTTTCTTCTAGTTTTCGCCGCCTCAATTTAAACGCTTACTATGTGTAGGAAGACTACGGCAGCCCAGCGAGGCCTACCATTTTACAAAGTAGACAAGCTACTGCATGAAATGAGGGAGCAAAGTTTTTTTTCTCTCTCCCCCTCATATCTGACACAATCTGGGGGCCTACTTTACAAAGCAAGTGAAACCGTGTGGGTCCTGCAGCGCCCTGTATTGGTTGTATATGCGAAGCACAGTACAAGGCCGGAAAAAGCAAGGAAGCATGCAGCCAGCGCACAGGAGAAGAGATGAGAAGAGAGCGCTGAGTGAAAGATAGAAGCGCACCTTAACGGGCACAGGGGTCCAGTGGAGGGAGGGTTGAAATGAAGAAAAGGATGGAAACAGCAAAGGAAGAGACAGCACCACCAGCACACAAAAAGATCTGACTTTTACCAGAGATGATCAGGGGAAAGCGCGAACGCAGTCCCCCACTACCACAAATTATGCAGTCGAGTTTCCCGCATTTGGGGAAATCGCAGGGGTCAGCACACCCGGAGTGCAATGGATGAGCCTCGCCCTGGGAGAACCACCTTCGTGATCATGGTATCTCCCCTGCCAGGTAAGTATGAGTTGGACTAGGGCTCAGGAGGGCCCCTGCTTGGGCACACCCCCGTCAAGTGAAGGAGGTTGACCGGAGCCATGACAAGTGAACTCTCGGCAGGGGACGGGAAAAGAAAACTGCAGGGAGGCTGCATCTCTTCACGTTGACATGGGAAGGCGGAAGGGTGACTGTTCCTGAAGCACCCCCAAACTATGCGCACAACTAGTGCAAATCCTTCCCAGGGCACACTGCAGCAGATGAATTTGCAGACCGTCATGTCATAAAAGCAGTCGGGCACAGTTACAGTAGCTGCAACCCTCATCTCCATATGAAAAGCAACAGGCAGTGCACCGTCCTATGTCTCAATGGGTTCTTAAATTGGAAAATAAAATATAAAAGGCAGCTTGAGATTTAACCCCCTCGCTGCTGAGGGTTTTCTCATCCTCGCACCGAGACCATTTTCCGACGTTAGCGCTCGTCCGAACGTTGTCGTCACGGATTTATTTTTATTTATTTTTTCTTTCTTTCTTATCCCCCCTGCGGCACTCACACAAATTATACCTTGGTTTTTGTTTGTTTGTTTTTTCTTTCAAAAGACTTTGTAGTCTCAAAAAAGCCATTAGTCTTTTTACTGATTTGAACACGTCAAAAGTTGTTTCACCCAAATGGCCCAAAAAGCGTATTTCTCAAGCAAGTGAACCAAAAGCAAATGTGATTTTTTTTCTTTTGTCCCCCGTCTTATAAGCACCATAGACAAATACTTTGTGTTTTGCCACCAATCCACCTGCCCAAAATCTGCACGCAAACCAAAAATGCTCTCTTTCTTCTAGTTTTCGCCGCCTCAATTTAAACGCTTACTATGTGTAGGAAGACTACGGCAGCCCAGCGAGGCCTACCATTTTACAAAGTAGACAAGCTACTGCATGAAATGAGGGAGCAAAGTTTTTTTTCTCTCTCCCCCTCATATCTGACACAATCTGGGGGCCTACTTTACAAAGCAAGTGAAACCGTGTGGGTCCTGCAGCGCCCTGTATTGGTTGTATATGCGAAGCACAGTACAAGGCCGGAAAAAGCAAGGAAGCATGCAGCCAGCGCACAGGAGAAGAGATGAGAAGAGAGCGCTGAGTGAAAGATAGAAGCGCACCTTAACGGGCACAGGGGTCCAGTGGAGGGAGGGTTGAAATGAAGAAAAGGATGGAAACAGCAAAGGAAGAGACAGCACCACCAGCACACAAAAAGATCTGACTTTTACCAGAGATGATCAGGGGAAAGCGCGAACGCAGTCCCCCACTACCACAAATTATGCAGTCGAGTTTCCCGCATTTGGGGAAATCGCAGGGGTCAGCACACCCGGAGTGCAATGGATGAGCCTCGCCCTGGGAGAACCACCTTCGTGATCATGGTATCTCCCCTGCCAGGTAAGTATGAGTTGGACTAGGGCTCAGGAGGGCCCCTGCTTGGGCACACCCCCGTCAAGTGAAGGAGGTTGACCGGAGCCATGACAAGTGAACTCTCGGCAGGGGACGGGAAAAGAAAACTGCAGGGAGGCTGCATCTCTTCACGTTGACATGGGAAGGCGGAAGGGTGACTGTTCCTGAAGCACCCCCAAACTATGCGCACAACTAGTGCAAATCCTTCCCAGGGCACACTGCAGCAGATGAATTTGCATACCGTCATGTCATAAAAGCAGTCGGGCACAGTTACAGTAGCTGCAACCCTCATCTCCATATGAAAAGCAACAGGCAGTGCACCGTCCTATGTCTCAATGGGTTCTTAAATTGGAAAATAAAATATAAAAGGCAGCTTGAGATTTAACCCCCTCGCTGCTGAGGGTTTTCTCATCCTCGCACCGAGACCATTTTCCGACGTTAGCGCTCGTCCGAACGTTGTCGTCACGGATTTATTTTTATTTATTTTTTCTTTCTTTCTTATCCCCCCTGCGGCACTCACACAAATTATACCTTGGTTTTTGTTTGTTTGTTTTTTCTTTCAAAAGACTTTGTAGTCTCAAAAAAGCCATTAGTCTTTTTACTGATTTGAACACGTCAAAAGTTGTTTCACCCAAATGGCCCAAAAAGCGTATTTCTCAAGCAAGTGAACCAAAAGCAAATGTGATTTTTTTTCTTTTGTCCCCCGTCTTATAAGCACCATAGACAAATACTTTGTGTTTTGCCACCAATCCACCTGCCCAAAATCTGCACGCAAACCAAAAATGCTCTCTTTCTTCTAGTTTTCGCCGCCTCAATTTAAACGCTTACTATGTGTAGGAAGACTACGGCAGCCCAGCGAGGCCTACCATTTTACAAAGTAGACAAGCTACTGCATGAAATGAGGGAGCAAAGTTTTTTTTCTCTCTCCCCCTCATATCTGACACAATCTGGGGGCCTACTTTACAAAGCAAGTGAAACCGTGTGGGTCCTGCAGCGCCCTGTATTGGTTGTATATGCGAAGCACAGTACAAGGCCGGAAAAAGCAAGGAAGCATGCAGCCAGCGCACAGGAGAAGAGATGAGAAGAGAGCGCTGAGTGAAAGATAGAAGCGCACCTTAACGGGCACAGGGGTCCAGTGGAGGGAGGGTTGAAATGAAGAAAAGGATGGAAACAGCAAAGGAAGAGACAGCACCAGAAGCACACAGAAAGATCTGACTTTTACCAGAGATGATCAGGGGAAAGCGCGAACGCAGTCCCCCACTACCACAAATTATGCAGTCAAGTTTCCCGCATTTGGGGAAATCGCAGGGATCAGCACACCGGGAGTGCAATGGATGAGCCTCGCCCTGGGAGAACCACCTTCGTGATCATGGTATCTCCCCTGCCAGGTAAGTATGAGTTGGACTAGGGCTCAGGAGGGCCCCTGCTTGGGCACACCCCCGTCAAGTGAAGGAGGTTGACCGGAGCCATGACAAGTGAACTCTCGGCAGGGGACGGGAAAAGAAAACTGCAGGGAGGCTGCATCTCTTCACGTTGACATGGGAAGGCGGAAGGGTGACTGTTCCTGAAGCACCCCCAAACTATGCGCACAACTAGTGCAAATCCTTCCCAGGGCACACTGCAGCAGATGAATTTGCATACCGTCATGTCATAAAAGCAGTCGGGCACAGTTACAGTAGCTGCAACCCTCATCTCCATATGAAAAGCAACAGGCAGTGCACCGTCCTATGTCTCAATGGGTTCTTAAATTGGAAAATAAAATATAAAAGGCAGCTTGAGATTTAACCCCCTCGCTGCTGAGGGTTTTCTCATCCTCGCACCGAGACCATTTTCCGACGTTAGCGCTCGTCCGAACGTCGTCGTCACGGATTTCTTTTTATTTATTTTTTCTTTCTTTCTTATCCCCCCTGCGGCACTCACACAAATTATACCTTGGTTTTTGTTTGTTTGTTTTTTCTTTCAAAAGACTTTGTAGTCTCAAAAAAGCCATTAGTCTTTTTACTGATTTGAACACGTCAAAAGTTGTTTCACCCAAATGGCCCAAAAAGCGTATTTCTCAAGCAAGTGAACCAAAAGCAAATGTGATTTTTTTTCTTTTGTCCCCCGTCTTATAAGCACCATAGACAAATACTTTGTGTTTTGCCACCAATCCACCTGCCCAAAATCTGCACGCAAACCAAAAATGCTCTCTTTCTTCTAGTTTTCGCCGCCTCAATTTAAACGCTTACTATGTGTAGGAAGACTACGGCAGCCCAGCGAGGCCTACCATTTTACAAAGTAGACAAGCTACTGCATGAAATGAGGGAGCAAAGTTTTTTTTGTCTCTCCCCCTCATATCTGACACAATCTGGGGGCCTACTTTACAAAGCAAGTGAAACCGTGTGGGTCCTGCAGCGCCCTGTATTGGTTGTATATGCGAAGCACAGTACAAGGCCGGAAAAAGCAAGGAAGCATGCAGCCAGCGCACAGGAGAAGAGATGAGAAGAGAGCGCTGAGTGAAAGATAGAAGCGCACCTTAACGGGCACAGGGGTCCAGTGGAGGGAGGGTTGAAATGAAGAAAAGGATGGAAACAGCAAAGGAAGAGACAGCACCAGCAGCACACAAAAAGATCTGACTTTTACCAGAGATGATCAGGGGAAAGCGCGAACGCAATCCCCCACTACCACAAATTATGCAGTCGAGTTTCCCGCATTTGGGGAAATCGCAGGGGTCAGCACACCCGGAGTGCAATGGATGAGCCTCGCCCTGGGAGAACCACCTTTGTGATCATGGTATCTCCCCTGCCAGGTAAGTATGAGTTGGACTAGGGCTCAGGAGGGCCCCTGCTTGGGCACACCCCCGTCAAGTGAAGGAGGTTGACCGGAGCCATGACAAGTGAACTCTCGGCAGGGGACGGGAAAAGAAAACTGCAGGGAGGCTGCATCTCTTCACGTTGACATGGGAAGGCGGAAGGGTGACTGTTCCTGAAGCACCCCCAAACTATGCGCACAACTAGTGCAAATCCTTCCCAGGGCACACTGCAGCAGATGAATTTGCATACCGTCATGTCATAAAAGCAGTCGGGCACAGTTACAGTAGCTGCAACCCTCATCTCCATATGAAAAGCAACAGGCAGTGCACCGTCCTATGTCTCAATGGGTTCTTAAATTGGAAAATAAAATATAAAAGGCAGCTTGAGATTTAACCCCCTCGCTGCTGAGGGTTTTCTCATCCTCGCACCGAGACCATTTTCCGACGTTAGCGCTCGTCCGAACGTCGTCGTCACGGATTTCTTTTTATTTATTTTTTCTTTCTTTCTTATCCCCCCTGCGGCACTCACACAAATTATACCTTGGTTTTTGTTTGTTTGTTTTTTCTTTCAAAAGACTTTGTAGTCTCAAAAAAGCCATTAGTCTTTTTACTGATTTGAACACGTCAAAAGTTGTTTCACCCAAATGGCCCAAAAAGCGTATTTCTCAAGCAAGTGAACCAAAAGCAAATGTGATTTTTTTTCTTTTGTCCCCCGTCTTATAAGCACCATAGACAAATACTTTGTGTTTTGCCACCAATCCACCTGCCCAAAATCTGCACGCAAACCAAAAATGCTCTCTTTCTTCTAGTTTTCGCCGCCTCAATTTAAACGCTTACTATGTGTAGGAAGACTACGGCAGCCCAGCGAGGCCTACCATTTTACAAAGTAGACAAGCTACTGCATGAAATGAGGGAGCAAAGTTTTTTTTCTCTCTCCCCCTCATATCTGACACAATCTGGGGGCCTACTTTACAAAGCAAGTGAAACCGTGTGGGTCCTGCAGCGCCCTGTATTGGTTGTATATGCGAAGCACAGTACAAGGCCGGAAAAAGCAAGGAAGCATGCAGCCAGCGCACAGGAGAAGAGATGAGAAGAGAGCGCTGAGTGAAAGATAGAAGCGCACCTTAACGGGCACAGGGGTCCAGTGGAGGGAGGGTTGAAATGAAGAAAAGGATGGAAACAGCAAAGGAAGAGACAGCACCACCAGCACACAAAAAGATCTGACTTTTACCAGAGATGATCAGGGGAAAGCGCGAACGCAGTCCCCCACTACCACAAATTATGCAGTCGAGTTTCCCGCATTTGGGGAAATCGCAGGGGTCAGCACACCCGGAGTGCAATGGATGAGCCTCGCCCTGGGAGAACCACCTTCGTGATCATGGTATCTCCTCTGCCAGGTAAGTATGAGTTGGACTAGGGCTCAGGAGGGCCCCTGCTTGGGCACACCCCCGTCAAGTGAAGGAGGTTGACCGGAGCCATGACAAGTGAACTCTCGGCAGGGGACGGGAAAAGAAAACTGCAGGGAGGCTGCATCTCTTCACGTTGACATGGGAAGGCGGAAGGGTGACTGTTCCTGAAGCACCCCCAAACTATGCGCACAACTAGTGCAAATCCTTCCCAGGGCACACTGCAGCAGATGAATTTGCATACCGTCATGTCATAAAAGCAGTCGGGCACAGTTACAGTAGCTGCAACCCTCATCTCCATATGAAAAGCAACAGGCAGTGCACCGTCCTATGTCTCAATGGGTTCTTAAATTGGAAAATAAAATATAAAAGGCAGCTTGAGATTTAACCCCCTCGCTGCTGAGGGTTTTCTCATCCTCGCACCGAGACCATTTTCCGACGTTAGCGCTCGTCCGAACGTTGTCGTCACGGATTTATTTTTATTTATTTTTTCTTTCTTTCTTATCCCCCCTGCGGCACTCACACAAATTATACCTTGGTTTTTGTTTGTTTGTTTTTTCTTTCAAAAGACTTTGTAGTCTCAAAAAAGCCATTAGTCTTTTTACTGATTTGAACACGTCAAAAGTTGTTTCACCCAAATGGCCCAAAAAGCGTATTTCTCAAGCAAGTGAACCAAAAGCAAATGTGATTTTTTTTCTTTTGTCCCCCGTCTTATAAGCACCATAGACAAATACTTTGTGTTTTGCCACCAATCCACCTGCCCAAAATCTGCACGCAAACCAAAAATGCTCTCTTTCTTCTAGTTTTCGCCGCCTCAATTTAAACGCTTACTATGTGTAGGAAGACTACGGCAGCCCAGCGAGGCCTACCATTTTACAAAGTAGACAAGCTACTGCATGAAATGAGGGAGCAAAGTTTTTTTTGTCTCTCCCCCTCATATCTGACACAATCTGGGGGCCTACTTTACAAAGCAAGTGAAACCGTGTGGGTCCTGCAGCGCCCTGTATTGGTTGTATATGCGAAGCACAGTACAAGGCCGGAAAAAGCAAGGAAGCATGCAGCCAGCGCACAGGAGAAGAGATGAGAAGAGAGCGCTGAGTGAAAGATAGAAGCGTACCTTAACGGGCACAGGGGTCCAGTGGAGGGAGAGTTGAAATGAAGAAAAGGATGGAAACAGCAAAGGAAGAGACAGCACCAGCAGCACACAAAAAGATCTGACTTTTACCAGAGATGATCAGGGGAAAGCGCGAACGCAGTCCCCCACTACCACAAATTATGCAGTCGAGTTTCCCGCATTTGGGGAAATCGCAGGGGTCAGCACACCCGGAGTGCAATGGATGAGCCTCGCCCTGGGAGAACCACCTTCGTGATCATGGTATCTCTCCTGCCAGGTAAGTATGAGTTGGACTAGGGCTCAGGAGGGCCCCTGCTTGGGCACACCCCCGTCAAGTGAAGGAGGTTGACCGGAGCCATGACAAGTGAACTCTCGGCAGGGGACGGGAAAAGAAAACTGCAGGGAGGCTGCATCTCTTCACGTTGACATGGGAAGGCGGAAGGGTGACTGTTCCTGAAGCACCCCCAAACTATGCGCACAACTAGTGCAAATCCTTCCCAGGGCACACTGCAGCAGATGAATTTGCATACCGTCATGTCATAAAAGCAGTCGGGCACAGTTACAGTAGCTGCAACCCTCATCTCCATATGAAAAGCAACAGGCAGTGCACCGTCCTATGTCTCAATGGGTTCTTAAATTGGAAAATAAAATATAAAAGGCAGCTTGAGATTTAACCCCCTCGCTGCTGAGGGTTTTCTCATCCTCGCACCGAGACCATTTTCCGACGTTAGCGCTCGTCCGAACGTCGTCGTCACGGATTTCTTTTTATTTATTTTTTCTTTCTTTCTTATCCCCCCTGCGGCACTCACACAAATTATACCTTGGTTTTTGTTTGTTTGTTTTTTCTTTCAAAAGACTTTGTAGTCTCAAAAAAGCCATTAGTCTTTTTACTGATTTGAACACGTCAAAAGTTGTTTCACCCAAATGGCCCAAAAAGCGTATTTCTCAAGCAAGTGAACCAAAAGCAAATGTGATTTTTTTTCTTTTGTCCCCCGTCTTATAAGCACCATAGACAAATACTTTGTGTTTTGCCACCAATCCACCTGCCCAAAATCTGCACGCAAACCAAAAATGCTCTCTTTCTTCTAGTTTTCGCCGCCTCAATTTAAACGCTTACTATGTGTAGGAAGACTACGGCAGCCCAGCGAGGCCTACCATTTTACAAAGTAGACAAGCTACTGCATGAAATGAGGGAGCAAAGTTTTTTTTCTCTCTCCCCCTCATATCTGACACAATCTGGGGGCCTACTTTACAAAGCAAGTGAAACCGTGTGGGTCCTGCAGCGCCCTGTATTGGTTGTATATGCGAAGCACAGTACAAGGCCGGAAAAAGCAAGGAAGCATGCAGCCAGCGCACAGGAGAAGAGATGAGAAGAGAGCGCTGAGTGAAAGATAGAAGCGCACCTTAACGGGCACAGGGGTCCAGTGGAGGGAGGGTTGAAATGAAGAAAAGGATGGAAACAGCAAAGGAAGAGACAGCACCACCAGCACACAAAAAGATCTGACTTTTACCAGAGATGATCAGGGGAAAGCGCGAACGCAGTCCCCCACTACCACAAATTATGCAGTCGAGTTTCCCGCATTTGGGGAAATCGCAGGGGTCAGCACACCCGGAGTGCAATGGATGAGCCTCGCCCTGGGAGAACCACCTTCGTGATCATGGTATCTCCTCTGCCAGGTAAGTATGAGTTGGACTAGGGCTCAGGAGGGCCCCTGCTTGGGCACACCCCCGTCAAGTGAAGGAGGTTGACCGGAGCCATGACAAGTGAACTCTCGGCAGGGGACGGGAAAAGAAAACTGCAGGGAGGCTGCATCTCTTCACGTTGACATGGGAAGGCGGAAGGGTGACTGTTCCTGAAGCACCCCCAAACTATGCGCACAACTAGTGCAAATCCTTCCCAGGGCACACTGCAGCAGATGAATTTGCATACCGTCATGTCATAAAAGCAGTCGGGCACAGTTACAGTAGCTGCAACCCTCATCTCCATATGAAAAGCAACAGGCAGTGCACCGTCCTATGTCTCAATGGGTTCTTAAATTGGAAAATAAAATATAAAAGGCAGCTTGAGATTTAACCCCCTCGCTGCTGAGGGTTTTCTCATCCTCGCACCGAGACCATTTTCCGACGTTAGCGCTCGTCCGAACGTTGTCGTCACGGATTTATTTTTATTTATTTTTTCTTTCTTTCTTATCCCCCCTGCGGCACTCACACAAATTATACCTTGGTTTTTGTTTGTTTGTTTTTTCTTTCAAAAGACTTTGTAGTCTCAAAAAAGCCATTAGTCTTTTTACTGATTTGAACACGTCAAAAGTTGTTTCACCCAAATGGCCCAAAAAGCGTATTTCTCAAGCAAGTGAACCAAAAGCAAATGTGATTTTTTTTCTTTTGTCCCCCGTCTTATAAGCACCATAGACAAATACTTTGTGTTTTGCCACCAATCCACCTGCCCAAAATCTGCACGCAAACCAAAAATGCTCTCTTTCTTCTAGTTTTCGCCGCCTCAATTTAAACGCTTACTATGTGTAGGAAGACTACGGCAGCCCAGCGAGGCCTACCATTTTACAAAGTAGACAAGCTACTGCATGAAATGAGGGAGCAAAGTTTTTTTTGTCTCTCCCCCTCATATCTGACACAATCTGGGGGCCTACTTTACAAAGCAAGTGAAACCGTGTGGGTCCTGCAGCGCCCTGTATTGGTTGTATATGCGAAGCACAGTACAAGGCCGGAAAAAGCAAGGAAGCATGCAGCCAGCGCACAGGAGAAGAGATGAGAAGAGAGCGCTGAGTGAAAGATAGAAGCGTACCTTAACGGGCACAGGGGTCCAGTGGAGGGAGAGTTGAAATGAAGAAAAGGATGGAAACAGCAAAGGAAGAGACAGCACCAGCAGCACACAAAAAGATCTGACTTTTACCAGAGATGATCAGGGGAAAGCGCGAACGCAGTCCCCCACTACCACAAATTATGCAGTCGAGTTTCCCGCATTTGGGGAAATCGCAGGGGTCAGCACACCCGGAGTGCAATGGATGAGCCTCGCCCTGGGAGAACCACCTTCGTGATCATGGTATCTCTCCTGCCAGGTAAGTATGAGTTGGACTAGGGCTCAGGAGGGCCCCTGCTTGGGCACACCCCCGTCAAGTGAAGGAGGTTGACCGGAGCCATGACAAGTGAACTCTCGGCAGGGGACGGGAAAAGAAAACTGCAGGGAGGCTGCATCTCTTCACGTTGACATGGGAAGGCGGAAGGGTGACTGTTCCTGAAGCACCCCCAAACTATGCGCACAACTAGTGCAAATCCTTCCCAGGGCACACTGCAGCAGATGAATTTGCATACCGTCATGTCATAAAAGCAGTCGGGCACAGTTACAGTAGCTGCAACCCTCATCTCCATATGAAAAGCAACAGGCAGTGCACCGTCCTATGTCTCAATGGGTTCTTAAATTGGAAAATAAAATATAAAAGGCAGCTTGAGATTTAACCCCCTCGCTGCTGAGGGTTTTCTCATCCTCGCACCGAGACCATTTTCCGACGTTAGCGCTCGTCCGAACGTCGTCGTCACGGATTTCTTTTTATTTATTTTTTCTTTCTTTCTTATCCCCCCTGCGGCACTCACACAAATTATACCTTGGTTTTTGTTTGTTTGTTTTTTCTTTCAAAAGACTTTGTAGTCTCAAAAAAGCCATTAGTCTTTTTACTGATTTGAACACGTCAAAAGTTGTTTCACCCAAATGGCCCAAAAAGCGTATTTCTCAAGCAAGTGAACCAAAAGCAAATGTGATTTTTTTTCTTTTGTCCCCCGTCTTATAAGCACCATAGACAAATACTTTGTGTTTTGCCACCAATCCACCTGCCCAAAATCTGCACGCAAACCAAAAATGCTCTCTTTCTTCTAGTTTTCGCCGCCTCAATTTAAACGCTTACTATGTGTAGGAAGACTACGGCAGCCCAGCGAGGCCTACCATTTTACAAAGTAGACAAGCTACTGCATGAAATGAGGGAGCAAAGTTTTTTTTCTCTCTCCCCCTCATATCTGACACAATCTGGGGGCCTACTTTACAAAGCAAGTGAAACCGTGTGGGTCCTGCAGCGCCCTGTATTGGTTGTATATGCGAAGCACAGTACAAGGCCGGAAAAAGCAAGGAAGCATGCAGCCAGCGCACAGGAGAAGAGATGAGAAGAGAGCGCTGAGTGAAAGATAGAAGCGCACCTTAACGGGCACAGGGGTCCAGTGGAGGGAGGGTTGAAATGAAGAAAAGGATGGAAACAGCAAAGGAAGAGACAGCACCACCAGCACACAAAAAGATCTGACTTTTACCAGAGATGATCAGGGGAAAGCGCGAACGCAGTCCCCCACTACCACAAATTATGCAGTCGAGTTTCCCGCATTTGGGGAAATCGCAGGGGTCAGCACACCCAGAGTGCAATGGATGAGCCTCGCCCTGGGAGAACCACCTTCGTGATCATGGTATCTCCTCTGCCAGGTAAGTATGAGTTGGACTAGGGCTCAGGAGGGCCCCTGCTTGGGCACACCCCCGTCAAGTGAAGGAGGTTGACCGGAGCCATGACAAGTGAACTCTCGGCAGGGGACGGGAAAAGAAAACTGCAGGGAGGCTGCATCTCTTCACGTTGACATGGGAAGGCGGAAGGGTGACTGTTCCTGAAGCACCCCCAAACTATGCGCACAACTAGTGCAAATCCTTCCCAGGGCACACTGCAGCAGATGAATTTGCATACCGTCATGTCATAAAAGCAGTCGGGCACAGTTACAGTAGCTGCAACCCTCATCTCCATATGAAAAGCAACAGGCAGTGCACCGTCCTATGTCTCAATGGGTTCTTAAATTGGAAAATAAAATATAAAAGGCAGCTTGAGATTTAACCCCCTCGCTGCTGAGGGTTTTCTCATCCTCGCACCGAGACCATTTTCCGACGTTAGCGCTCGTCCGAACGTTGTCGTCACGGATTTATTTTTATTTATTTTTTCTTTCTTTCTTATCCCCCCTGCGGCACTCACACAAATTATACCTTGGTTTTTGTTTGTTTGTTTTTTCTTTCAAAAGACTTTGTAGTCTCAAAAAAGCCATTAGTCTTTTTACTGATTTGAACACGTCAAAAGTTGTTTCACCCAAATGGCCCAAAAAGCGTATTTCTCAAGCAAGTGAACCAAAAGCAAATGTGATTTTTTTTCTTTTGTCCCCCGTCTTATAAGCACCATAGACAAATACTTTGTGTTTTGCCACCAATCCACCTGCCCAAAATCTGCACGCAAACCAAAAATGCTCTCTTTCTTCTAGTTTTCGCCGCCTCAATTTAAACGCTTACTATGTGTAGGAAGACTACGGCAGCCCAGCGAGGCCTACCATTTTACAAAGTAGACAAGCTACTGCATGAAATGAGGGAGCAAAGTTTTTTTTCTCTCTCCCCCTCATATCTGACACAATCTGGGGGCCTACTTTACAAAGCAAGTGAAACCGTGTGGGTCCTGCAGCGCCCTGTATTGGTTGTATATGCGAAGCACAGTACAAGGCCGGAAAAAGCAAGGAAGCATGCAGCCAGCGCACAGGAGAAGAGATGAGAAGAGAGCGCTGAGTGAAAGATAGAAGCGTACCTTAACGGGCACAGGGGTCCAGTGGAGGGAGAGTTGAAATGAAGAAAAGGATGGAAACAGCAAAGGAAGAGACAGCACCAGCAGCACACAAAAAGATCTGACTTTTACCAGAGATGATCAGGGGAAAGCGCGAACGCAGTCCCCCACTACCACAAATTATGCAGTCGAGTTTCCCGCATTTGGGGAAATCGCAGGGGTCAGCACACCCGGAGTGCAATGGATGAGCCTCGCCCTGGGAGAACCACCTTCGTGATCATGGTATCTCTCCTGCCAGGTAAGTATGAGTTGGACTAGGGCTCAGGAGGGCCCCTGCTTGGGCACACCCCCGTCAAGTGAAGGAGGTTGACCGGAGCCATGACAAGTGAACTCTCGGCAGGGGACGGGAAAAGAAAACTGCAGGGAGGCTGCATCTCTTCACGTTGACATGGGAAGGCGGAAGGGTGACTGTTCCTGAAGCACCCCCAAACTATGCGCACAACTAGTGCAAATCCTTCCCAGGGCACACTGCAGCAGATGAATTTGCATACCGTCATGTCATAAAAGCAGTCGGGCACAGTTACAGTAGCTGCAACCCTCATCTCCATATGAAAAGCAACAGGCAGTGCACCGTCCTATGTCTCAATGGGTTCTTAAATTGGAAAATAAAATATAAAAGGCAGCTTGAGATTTAACCCCCTCGCTGCTGAGGGTTTTCTCATCCTCGCACCGAGCGAGACCATTTTCCGACGTTAGCGCTCGTCCGAACGTCGTCGTCACGGATTTCTTTTTATTTATTTTTTCTTTCTTTCTTATCCCCCCTGCGGCACTCACACAAATTATACCTTGGTTTTTGTTTGTTTGTTTTTTCTTTCAAAAGACTTTGTAGTCTCAAAAAAGCCATTAGTCTTTTTACTGATTTGAACACGTCAAAAGTTGTTTCACCCAAATGGCCCAAAAAGCGTATTTCTCAAGCAAGTGAACCAAAAGCAAATGTGATTTTTTTTCTTTTGTCCCCCGTCTTATAAGCACCATAGACAAATACTTTGTGTTTTGCCACCAATCCACCTGCCCAAAATCTGCACGCAAACCAAAAATGCTCTCTTTCTTCTAGTTTTCGCCGCCTCAATTTAAACGCTTACTATGTGTAGGAAGACTACGGCAGCCCAGCGAGGCCTACCATTTTACAAAGTAGACAAGCTACTGCATGAAATGAGGGAGCAAAGTTTTTTTTCTCTCTCCCCCTCATATCTGACACAATCTGGGGGCCTACTTTACAAAGCAAGTGAAACCGTGTGGGTCCTGCAGCGCCCTGTATTGGTTGTATATGCGAAGCACAGTACAAGGCCGGAAAAAGCAAGGAAGCATGCAGCCAGCGCACAGGAGAAGAGATGAGAAGAGAGCGCTGAGTGAAAGATAGAAGCGCACCTTAACGGGCACAGGGGTCCAGTGGAGGGAGGGTTGAAATGAAGAAAAGGATGGAAACAGCAAAGGAAGAGACAGCACCAGCAGCACACAAAAAGATCTAACTTTTACCAGAGATGATGAGGGGAAAGCGCGAACGCAGTCCCCCACTACCACAAATTATGCAGTCGAGTTTCCCGCATTTGGGGAAATCGCAGGGGTCAGCACACCCGGAGTGCAATGAATGAGCCTCGCCCTGGGAGAACCACCTTCATGATCATGGTATCTCCCCTGCCAGGTAAGTATGAGTTGGACTAGGGCTCAGGAGGGCCCCTGCTTGGGCACACCCCCGTCAAGTGAAGGAGGTTGACCGGAGCCATGACAAGTGAACTCTCGGCAGGGGACGGGAAAAGAAAACTGCAGGGAGGCTGCATCTCTTCACGTTGACATGGGAAGGCGGAAGGGTGACTGTTCCTGAAGCACCCCCAAACTATGCGCACAACTAGTGCAAATCCTTCCCAGGGCACACTGCAGCAGATGAATTTGCATACCGTCATGTCATAAAAGCAGTCGGGCACAGTTACAGTAGCTGCAACCCTCATCTCCATATGAAAAGCAACAGGCAGTGCACCGTCCTATGTCTCAATGGGTACTTAAATTGGAAAATAAAATATAAAAGGCAGCTTGAGATTTAACCCCCTCGCTGCTGAGGGTTTTCTCATCCTCGCACCGAGACCATTTTCCGACGTTAGCGCTCGTCCGAACGTCGTCGTCACGGATTTCTTTTTATTTATTTTTTCTTTCTTTCTTATCCCCCCTGCGGCACTCACACAAATTATACCTTGGTTTTTGTTTGTTTGTTTTTTCTTTCAAAAGACTTTGTAGTCTCAAAAAAGCCATTAGTCTTTTTACTGATTTGAACACGTCAAAAGTTGTTTCACCCAAATGGCCCAAAAAGCGTATTTCTCAAGCAAGTGAACCAAAAGCAAATGTGATTTTTTTTCTTTTGTCCCCCGTCTTATAAGCACCATAGACAAATACTTTGTGTTTTGCCACCAATCCACCTGCCCAAAATCTGCACGCAAACCAAAAATGCTCTCTTTCTTCTAGTTTTCGCCGCCTCAATTTAAACGCTTACTATGTGTAGGAAGACTACAGCAGCCCAGCGAGGCCTACCATTTTACAAAGTAGACAAGCTACTGCATGAAATGAGGGAGCAAAGTTTTTTTTCTCTCTCCCCCTCATATCTGACACAATCTGGGGGCCTACTTTACAAAGCAAGTGAAACCGTGTGGGTCCTGCAGCGCCCTGTATTGGTTGTATATGCGAAGCACAGTACAAGGCCGGAAAAAGCAAGGAAGCATGCAGCCAGCGCACAGGAGAAGAGATGAGAAGAGAGCGCTGAGTGAAAGATAGAAGCGCACCTTAACGGGCACAGGGGTCCAGTGGAGGAAGAGTTGAAATGAAGAAAAGGATGGAAACAGCAAAGGAAGAGACAGCACCAGCAGCACACAAAAAGATCTGACTTTTACCAGAGATGATCAGGGGAAAGCGCGAACGCAGTCCCCCACTACCACAAATTATGCAGTTGAGTTTCCCGCATTTGGGGAAAACGCAGGGGTCAGCACACCCGGAGTGCAATGGATGAGCCTCGCCCTGGGAGAACCACCTTCGTGATCATGGTATCTCCCCTGCCAGGTAAGTATGAGTTGGACTACGGCTCAGGAGGGCCCCTGCTTGGGCACACCCCCGTCAAGTGAAGGAGGTTGACCGGAGCCATGACAAGTGAACTCTCGGCAGGGGACGGGAAAAGAAAACTGCAGGGAGGCTGCATCTCTTCACGTTGACATGGGAAGGCGGAAGGGTGACTGTTCCTGAAGCACCCCCAAACTATGCGCACAACTAGTGCAAATCCTTCCCAGGGCACACTGCAGCAGATGAATTTGCATACCGTCATGTCATAAAAGCAGTCGGGCACAGTTACAGTAGCTGCAACCCTCATCTCCATATGAAAAGCAACAGGCAGTGCACCGTCCTATGTCTCAATGGGTTCTTAAATTGGAAAATAAAATATAAAAGGCAGCTTGAGATTTAACCCCCTCGCTGCTGAGGGTTTTCTCATCCTCGCACCGAGCGAGACCATTTTCCGACGTTAGCGCTCGTCCGAACGTCGTCGTCACGGATTTCTTTTTATTTATTTTTTCTTTCTTTCTTATCCCCCCTGCGGCACTCACACAAATTATACCTTGGTTTTTGTTTGTTTGTTTTTTCTTTCAAAAGACTTTGTAGTCTCAAAAAAGCCATTAGTCTTTTTACTGATTTGAACACGTCAAAAGTTGTTTCACCCAAATGGCCCAAAAAGCGTATTTCTCAAGCAAGTGAACCAAAAGCAAATGTGATTTTTTTTCTTTTGTCCCCCGTCTTATAAGCACCATAGACAAATACTTTGTGTTTTGCCACCAATCCACCTGCCCAAAATCTGCACGCAAACCAAAAATGCTCTCTTTCTTCTAGTTTTCGCCGCCTCAATTTAAACGCTTACTATGTGTAGGAAGACTACGGCAGCCCAGCGAGGCCTACCATTTTACAAAGTAGACAAGCTACTGCATGAAATGAGGGAGCAAAGTTTTTTTTCTCTCTCCCCCTCATATCTGACACAATCTGGGGGCCTACTTTACAAAGCAAGTGAAACCGTGTGGGTCCTGCAGCGCCCTGTATTGGTTGTATATGCGAAGCACAGTACAAGGCCGGAAAAAGCAAGGAAGCATGCAGCCAGCGCACAGGAGAAGAGATGAGAAGAGAGCGCTGAGTGAAAGATAGAAGCGCACCTTAACGGGCACAGGGGTCCAGTGGAGGGAGGGTTGAAATGAAGAAAAGGATGGAAACAGCAAAGGAAGAGACAGCACCACCAGCACACAAAAAGATCTGACTTTTACCAGAGATGATCAGGGGAAAGCGCGAACGCAGTCCCCCACTACCACAAATTATGCAGTCGAGTTTCCCGCATTTGGGGAAATCGCAGGGGTCAGCACACCCGGAGTGCAATGGATGAGCCTCGCCCTGGGAGAACCACCTTCGTGATCATGGTATCTCCCCTGCCAGGTAAGTATGAGTTGGACTAGGGCTCAGGAGGGCCCCTGCTTGGGCACACCCCCGTCAAGTGAAGGAGGTTGACCGGAGCCATGACAAGTGAACTCTCGGCAGGGGACGGGAAAAGAAAACTGCAGGGAGGCTGCATCTCTTCACGTTGACATGGGAAGGCGGAAGGGTGACTGTTCCTGAAGCACCCCCAAACTATGCGCACAACTAGTGCAAATCCTTCCCAGGGCACACTGCAGCAGATGAATTTGCATACCGTCATGTCATAAAAGCAGTCGGGCACAGTTACAGTAGCTGCAACCCTCATCTCCATATGAAAAGCAACAGGCAGTGCACCGTCCTATGTCTCAATGGGTTCTTAAATTGGAAAATAAAATATAAAAGGCAGCTTGAGATTTAACCCCCTCGCTGCTGAGGGTTTTCTCATCCTCGCACCGAGACCATTTTCCGACGTTAGCGCTCATCCGAACGTTGTCGTCACGGATTTATTTTTATTTATTTTTTCTTTCTTTCTTATCCCCCCTACGGCACTCACACAAATTATACCTTGGTTTTTGTTTGTTTGTTTTTTCTTTCAAAAAACTTTGTAGTCTCAAAAAAGCCATTAGTCTTTTTACTGATTTGAACACGTCAAAAGTTGTTTCACCCAAATGGCCCAAAAAGCGTATTTCTCAAGCAAGTGAACCAAAAGCAAATGTGATTTTTTTTCTTTTGTCCCCCGTCTTATAAGCACCATAGACAAATACTTTGTGTTTTGCCACCAATCCACCTGCCCAAAATCTGCACGCAAACCAAAAATGCTCTCTTTCTTCTAGTTTTCGCCGCCTCAATTTAAACGCTTACTATGTGTAGGAAGACTACGGCAGCCCAGCGAGGCCTACCATTTTACAAAGTAGACAAGCTACTGCATGAAATGAGGGAGCAAAGTTTTTTTTGTCTCTCCCCCTCATATCTGACACAATCTGGGGGCCTACTTTACAAAGCAAGTGAAACCGTGTGGGTCCTGCAGCGCCCTGTATTGGTTGTATATGCGAAGCACAGTACAAGGCCGGAAAAAGCAAGGAAGCATGCAGCCAGCGCACAGGAGAAGAGATGAGAAGAGAGCACTGAGTGAAAGATAGAAGCGCACCTTAACGGGCACAGGGGTCCAGTGGAGGGAGGGTTGAAATGAAGAAAAGGATGGAAACAGCAAAGGAAGAGACAGCACCAGCAGCACACAAAAAGATCTGACTTTTACCAGAGATGATCAGGGGAAAGCGCGAACGCAGTCCCCCACTACCACAAATTATGCAGTCGAGTTTCCCGCATTTGGGGAAATCGCAGGGGTCAGCACACCCGGAGTGCAATGGATGAGCCTCGCCCTGGGAGAACCACCTTCGTGATCATGGTATCTCCCCTGCCAGGTAAGTATGAGTTGGACTAGGGCTCAGGAGGGCCCCTGCTTGGGCACACCCCCGTCAAGTGAAGGAGGTTGACCGGAGCCATGACAAGTGAACTCTCGGCAGGGGACGGGAAAAGAAAACTGCAGGGAGGCTGCAGTTCTTCACGTTGACATGGGAAGGCGGAAGGGTGACTGTTCCTGAAGCACCCCCAAACTATGCGCACAACTAGTGCAAATCCTTCCCAGGGCACACTGCAGCAGATGAATTTGCATACCGTCATGTCATAAAAGCAGTCGGGCACAGTTACAGTAGCTGCAACCCTCATCTCCATATGAAAAGCAACAGGCAGTGCACCGTCCTATGTCTCAATGGGTTCTTAAATTGGAAAATAAAATATAAAAGGCAGCTTGAGATTTAACCCCCTCGCTGCTGAGGGTTTTCTCATCCTCGCACCGAGCGAGACCATTTTCCGACGTTAGCGCTCGTCCGAACGTCGTCGTCACGGATTTCTTTTTATTTATTTTTTCTTTCTTTCTTATCCCCCCTGCGGCACTCACACAAATTATACCTTGGTTTTTGTTTGTTTGTTTTTTCTTTCAAAAGACTTTGTAGTCTCAAAAAAGCCATTAGTCTTTTTACTGATTTGAACACGTCAAAAGTTGTTTCACCCAAATGGCCCAAAAAGCGTATTTCTCAAGCAAGTGAACCAAAAGCAAATGTGATTTTTTTTCTTTTGTCCCCCGTCTTATAAGCACCATAGACAAATACTTTGTGTTTTGCCACCAATCCACCTGCCCAAAATCTGCACGCAAACCAAAAATGCTCTCTTTCTTCTAGTTTTCGCCGCCTCAATTTAAACGCTTACTATGTGTAGGAAGACTACGGCAGCCCAGCGAGGCCTACCATTTTACAAAGTAGACAAGCTACTGCATGAAATGAGGGAGCAAAGTTTTTTTTCTCTCTCCCCCTCATATCTGACACAATCTGGGGGCCTACTTTACAAAGCAAGTGAAACCGTGTGGGTCCTGCAGCGCCCTGTATTGGTTGTATATGCGAAGCATAGTACAAGGCCGGAAAAAGCAAGGAAGCATGCAGCCAGCGCACAGGAGAAGAGATGAGAAGAGAGCGCTGAGTGAAAGATAGAAGCGCACCTTAACGGGCACAGGGGTCCAGTGGAGGAAGAGTTGAAATGAAGAAAAGGATGGAAACAGCAAAGGAAGAGACAGCACCAGCAGCACACAAAAAGATCTGACTTTTACCAGAGATGATCAGGGGAAAGCGCGAACGCAGTCCCCCACTACCACAAATTATGCAGTCGAGTTTCCCGCATTTGGGGAAATCACAGGGGTCAGCACACCCGGAGTGCAATGGATGAGCCTCGCCCTGGGAGAACCACCTTCGTGATCATGGTATCTCCCCTGCCAGGTAAGTATGAGTTGGACTAGGGCTCAGGAGGGCCCCTGCTTGGGCACACCCCCGTCAAGTGAAGGAGGTTGACCGGAGCCATGACAAGTGAACTCTCGGCAGGGGACGGGAAAAGAAAACTGCAGGGAGGCTGCATCTCTTCACGTTGACATGGGAAGGCGGAAGGGTGACTGTTCCTGAAGCACCCCCAAACTATGCGCACAACTAGTGCAAATCCTTCCCAGGGCACACTGCAGCAGATGAATTTGCATACCGTCATGTCATAAAAGCAGTCGGGCACAGTTACAGTAGCTGCAACCCTCATCTCCATATGAAAAGCAACAGGCAGTGCACCGTCCTATGTCTCAATGGGTTCTTAAATTGGAAAATAAAATATAAAAGGCAGCTTGAGATTTAACCCCCTCGCTGCTGAGGGTTTTCTCATCCTCGCACCGAGCGAGACCATTTTCCGACGTTAGCGCTCGTCCGAACGTCGTCGTCACGGATTTCTTTTTATTTATTTTTTCTTTCTTTCTTATCCCCCCTGCGGCACTCACACAAATTATACCTTGGTTTTTGTTTGTTTGTTTTTTCTTTCAAAAGACTTTGTAGTCTCAAAAAAGCCATTAGTCTTTTTACTGATTTGAACACGTCAAAAGTTGTTTCACCCAAATGGCCCAAAAAGCGTATTTCTCAAGCAAGTGAACCAAAAGCAAATGTGATTTTTTTTCTTTTGTCCCCCGTCTTATAAGCACCATAGACAAATACTTTGTGTTTTGCCACCAATCCACCTGCCCAAAATCTGCACGCAAACCAAAAATGCTCTCTTTCTTCTAGTTTTCGCCGCCTCAATTTAAACGCTTACTATGTGTAGGAAGACTACGGCAGCCCAGCGAGGCCTACCATTTTACAAAGTAGACAAGCTACTGCATGAAATGAGGGAGCAAAGTTTTTTTTCTCTCTCCCCCTCATATCTGACACAATCTGGGGGCCTACTTTACAAAGCAAGTGAAACCGTGTGGGTCCTGCAGCGCCCTGTATTGGTTGTATATGCGAAGCACAGTACAAGGCCGGAAAAAGCAAGGAAGCATGCAGCCAGCGCACAGGAGAAGAGATGAGAAGAGAGCGCTGAGTGAAAGATAGAAGCGCACCTTAACGGGCACAGGGGTCCAGTGGAGGGAGGGTTGAAATGAAGAAAAGGATGGAAACAGCAAAGGAAGAGACAGCACCACCAGCACACAAAAAGATCTGACTTTTACCAGAGATGATGAAGGGAAAGCGCGAACGCAGTCCCCCACTACCACAAATTATGCAGTCGAGTTTCCCGCATTTGGGGAAATCGCAGGGGTCAGCACACCCAGAGTGCAATGGATGAGCCTCGCCCTGGGAGAACCACCTTCGTGATCATGGTATCTCCCCTGCCAGGTAAGTATGAGTTGGACTAGGGCTCAGGAGGGCCCCTGCTTGGGCACACCCCCGTCAAGTGAAGGAGGTTGACCGGAGCCATGACAAGTGAACTCTCGGCAGGGGACGGGAAAAGAAAACTGCAGGGAGGCTGCATCTCTTCACGTTGACATGGGAAGGCGGAAGGGTGACTGTTCCTGAAGCACCCCCAAACTATGCGCACAACTAGTGCAAATCCTTCCCAGGGCACACTGCAGCAGATGAATTTGCATACCGTCATGTCATAAAAGCAGTCGGGCACAGTTACAGTAGCTGCAACCCTCATCTCCATATGAAAAGCAACAGGCAGTGCACCGTCCTATGTCTCAATGGGTTCTTAAATTGGAAAATAAAATATAAAAGGCAGCTTGAGATTTAACCCCCTCGCTGCTGAGGGTTTTCTCATCCTCGCACCGAGACCATTTTCCGACGTTAGCGCTCGTCCGAACGTTGTCGTCACGGATTTATTTTTATTTATTTTTTCTTTCTTTCTTATCCCCCCTGCGGCACTCACACAAATTATACCTTGGTTTTTGTTTGTTTGTTTTTTCTTTCAAAAGACTTTGTAGTCTCAAAAAAGCCATTAGTCTTTTTACTGATTTGAACACGTCAAAAGTTGTTTCACCCAAATGGCCCAAAAAGCGTATTTCTCAAGCAAGTGAACCAAAAGCAAATGTGATTTTTTTTCTTTTGTCCCCCGTCTTATAAGCACCATAGACAAATACTTTGTGTTTTGCCACCAATCCACCTGCCCAAAATCTGCACGCAAACCAAAAATGCTCTCTTTCTTCTAGTTTTCGCCGCCTCAATTTAAACGCTTACTATGTGTAGGAAGACTACGGCAGCCCAGCGAGGCCTACCATTTTACAAAGTAGACAAGCTACTGCATGAAATGAGGGAGCAAAGTTTTTTTTGTCTCTCCCCCTCATATCTGACACAATCTGGGGGCCTACTTTACAAAGCAAGTGAAACCGTGTGGGTCCTGCAGCGCCCTGTATTGGTTGTATATGCGAAGCACAGTACAAGGCCGGAAAAAGCAAGGAAGCATGCAGCCAGCGCACAGGAGAAGAGATGAGAAGAGAGCGCTGAGTGAAAGATAGAAGCGCACCTTAACGGGCACAGGGGTCCAGTGGAGGGAGAGTTGAAATGAAGAAAAGGATGGAAACAGCAAAGGAAGAGACAGCACCAGCAGCACACAAAAAGATCTGACTTTTACCAGAGATGATCAGGGGAAAGCGCGAACGCAGTCCCCCACTACCACAAATTATGCAGTCGAGTTTCCCGCATTTGGGGAAATCGCAGGGGTCAGCACACCCGGAGTGCAATGGATGAGCCTCGCCCTGGGAGAACCACCTTCGTGATCATGGTATCTCCCCTGCCAGGTAAGTATGAGTTGGACTAGGGCTCAGGAGGGCCCCTGCTTGGGCACACCCCCGTCAAGTGAAGGAGGTTGACCGGAGCCATGACAAGTGAACTCTCGGCAGGGGACGGGAAAAGAAAACTGCAGGGAGGCTGCATCTCTTCACGTTGACATGGGAAGGCGGAAGGGTGACTGTTCCTGAAGCACCCCCAAACTATGCGCACAACTAGTGCAAATCCTTCCCAGGGCACACTGCAGCAGATGAATTTGCATACCGTCATGTCATAAAAGCAGTCGGGCACAGTTACAGTAGCTGCAACCCTCATCTCCATATGAAAAGCAACAGGCAGTGCACCGTCCTATGTCTCAATGGGTTCTTAAATTGGAAAATAAAATATAAAAGGCAGCTTGAGATTTAACCCCCTCGCTGCTGAGGGTTTTCTCATCCTCGCACCGAGACCATTTTCCGACGTTAGCGCTCGTCCGAACGTTGTCGTCACGGATTTATTTTTATTTATTTTTTCTTTCTTTCTTATCCCCCCTACGGCACTCACACAAATTATACCTTGGTTTTTGTTTGTTTGTTTTTTCTTTCAAAAGACTTTGTAGTCTCAAAAAAGCCATTAGTCTTTTTACTGATTTGAACACGTCAAAAGTTGTTTCACCCAAATGGCCCAAAAAGCGTATTTCTCAAGCAAGTGAACCAAAAGCAAATGTGATTTTTTTTCTTTTGTCCCCCGTCTTATAAGCACCATAGACAAATACTTTGTGTTTTGCCACCAATCCACCTGCCCAAAATCTGCACGCAAACCAAAAATGCTCTCTTTCTTCTAGTTTTCGCCGCCTCAATTTAAACGCTTACTATGTGTAGGAAGACTACGGCAGCCCAGCGAGGCCTACCATTTTACAAAGTAGACAAGCTACTGCATGAAATGAGGGAGCAAAGTTTTTTTTCTCTCTCCCCCTCATATCTGACACAATCTGGGGGCCTACTTTACAAAGCAAGTGAAACCGTGTGGGTCCTGCAGCGCCCTGTATTGGTTGTATATGCGAAGCACAGTACAAGGCCGGAAAAAGCAAGGAAGCATGCAGCCAGCGCACAGGAGAAGAGATGAGAAGAGAGCGCTGAGTGAAAGATAGAAGCGCACCTTAACGGGCACAGGGGTCCAGTGGAGGGAGGGTTGAAATGAAGAAAAGGATGGAAACAGCAAAGGAAGAGACAGCACCAGCAGCACACAAAAAGATCTGACTTTTACCAGAGATGATGAGGGGAAAGCGCGAACGCAGTCCCCCACTACCACAAATTATGCAGTCGAGTTTCCCGCATTTGGGGAAATCGCAGGGGTCAGCACACCCGGAGTGCAATGAATGAGCCTCGCCCTGGGAGAACCACCTTCGTGATCATGGTATCTACCCTGCCAGGTAAGTATGAGTTGGACTAGGGCTCAGGAGGGCCCCTGCTTGGGCACACCCCCGTCAAGTGAAGGAGGTTGACCGGAGCCATGACAAGTGAACTCTCGGCAGGGGACGGGAAAAGAAAACTGCAGGGAGGCTGCATCTCTTCACGTTGACATGGGAAGGCGGAAGGGTGACTGTTCCTGAAGCACCCCCAAACTATGCGCACAACTAGTGCAAATCCTTCCCAGGGCACACTGCAGCAGATGAATTTGCATACCGTCATGTCATAAAAGCAGTCGGGCACAGTTACAGTAGCTGCAACCCTCATCTCCATATGAAAAGCAACAGGCAGTGCACCGTCCTATGTCTCAATGGGTTCTTAAATTGGAAAATAAAATATAAAAGGCAGCTTGAGATTTAACCCCCTCGCTGCTGAGGGTTTTCTCATCCTCGCACCGAGACCATTTTCCGACGTTAGCGCTCGTCCGAACGTCGTCGTCACGGATTTCTTTTTATTTATTTTTTCTTTCTTTCTTATCCCCCCTGCGGCACTCACACAAATTATACCTTGGTTTTTGTTTGTTTGTTTTTTCTTTCAAAAGACTTTGTAGTCTCAAAAAAGCCATTAGTCTTTTTACTGATTTGAACACGTCAAAAGTTGTTTCACCCAAATGGCCCAAAAAGCGTATTTCTCAAGCAAGTGAACCAAAAGCAAATGTGATTTTTTTTCTTTTGTCCCCCGTCTTATAAGCACCATAGACAAATACTTTGTGTTTTGCCACCAATCCACCTGCCCAAAATCTGCATGCAAACCAAAAATGCTCTCTTTCTTCTAGTTTTCGCCGCCTCAATTTAAACGCTTACTATGTGTAGGAAGACTACGGCAGCCCAGCGAGGCCTACCATTTTACAAAGTAGACAAGCTACTGCATGAAATGAGGGAGCAAAGTTTTTTTTCTCTCTCCCCCTCATATCTGACACAATCTGGGGGCCTACTTTACAAAGCAAGTGAAACCGTGTGGGTCCTGCAGCGCCCTGTATTGGTTGTATATGCGAAGCACAGTACAAGGCCGGAAAAAGCAAGGAAGCATGCAGCCAGCGCACAGGAGAAGAGATGAGAAGAGAGCGCTGAGTGAAAGATAGAAGCGCACCTTAACGGGCACAGGGGTCCAGTGGAGGAAAAGTTGAAATGAAGAAAAGGATGGAAACAGCAAAGGAAGAGACAGCACCAGCAGCACACAAAAAGATCTGACTTTTACCAGAGATGATCAGGGGAAAGCGCGAACGCAGTCCCCCACTACCACAAATTATGCAGTCGAGTTTCCCGCATTTGGGGAAATCGCAGGGGTCAGCACACCCGGAGTGCAATGGATGAGCCTCGCCCTGGGAGAACCACCTTCGTGATCATGGTATCTCCCCTGCCAGGTAAGTATGAGTTGGACTAGGGCTCAGGAGGGCCCCTGCTTGGGCACACCCCCGTCAAGTGAAGGAGGTTGACCGGAGCCATGACAAGTGAACTCTCGGCAGGGGACGGGAAAAGAAAACTGCAGGGAGGCTGCATCTCTTCACGTTGACATGGGAAGGCGGAAGGGTGACTGTTCCTGAAGCACCCCCAAACTATGCGCACAACTAGTGCAAATCCTTCCCAGGGCACACTGCAGCAGATGAATTTGCAGACCGTCATGTCATAAAAGCAGTCGGGCACAGTTACAGTAGCTGCAACCCTCATCTCCATATGAAAAGCAACAGGCAGTGCACCGTCCTATGTCTCAATGGGTTCTTAAATTGGAAAATAAAATATAAAAGGCAGCTTGAGATTTAACCCCCTCGCTGCTGAGGGTTTTCTCATCCTCGCACCGAGCGAGACCATTTTCCGACGTTAGCGCTCGTCCGAACGTCGTCGTCACGGATTTCTTTTTATTTATTTTTTCTTTCTTTCTTATCCCCCCTGCGGCACTCACACAAATTATACCTTGGTTTTTGTTTGTTTGTTTTTTCTTTCAAAAGACTTTGTAGTCTCAAAAAAGCCATTAGTCTTTTTACTGATTTGAACACGTCAAAAGTTGTTTCACCCAAATGGCCCAAAAAGCGTATTTCTCAAGCAAGTGAACCAAAAGCAAATGTGATTTTTTTTCTTTTGTCCCCCGTCTTATAAGCACCATAGACAAATACTTTGTGTTTTGCCACCAATCCACCTGCCCAAAATCTGCACGCAAACCAAAAATGCTCTCTTTCTTCTAGTTTTCGCCGCCTCAATTTAAACGCTTACTATGTGTAGGAAGACTACGGCAGCCCAGCGAGGCCTACCATTTTACAAAGTAGACAAGCTACTGCATGAAATGAGGGAGCAAAGTTTTTTTACTCTCTCCCCCTCATATCTGACACAATCTGGGGGCCTACTTTACAAAGCAAGTGAAACCGTGTGGGTCCTGCAGCGCCCTGTATTGGTTGTATATGCGAAGCACAGTACAAGGCCGGAAAAAGCAAGGAAGCATGCAGCCAGCGCACAGGAGAAGAGATGAGAAGAGAGCGCTGAGTGAAAGATAGAAGCGCACCTTAACGGGCACAGGGGTCCAGTGGAGGAAAAGTTGAAATGAAGAAAAGGATGGAAACAGCAAAGGAAGAGACAGCACCACACACACAAAAAGATCTGACTTTTACCAGAGATGATGAGGGGAAAGCGCGAACGCAGTCCCCCACTACCACAAATTATGCAGTCGAGTTTCCCACATTTGGGGAAATCGCAGGGGTCAGCACACCCGGAGTGCAATGGATGAGCCTCGCCCTGGGAGAACCACCTTCGTGATCATGGTATCTCCCCTGCCAGGTAAGTATAGGTTGGACTAGGGCTCAGGAGGGCCCCTGCTTGGGCACACCCCCGTCAAGTGAAGGAGGTTGACCGGAGCCATGACAAGTGAACTCTCGGCAGGGGACGGGAAAAGAAAACTGCAGGGAGGCTGCATCTCTTCACGTTGACATGGGAAGGCGGAAGGGTGACTGTTCCTGAAGCACCCCCAAACTATGCGCACAACTAGTGCAAATCCTTCCCAGGGCACACTGCAGCAGATGAATTTGCATACCGCATGTCATAAAAGCAGTCGGGCACAGTTACAGTAGCTGCAACCCTCATCTCCATATGAAAAGCAACAGGCAGTGCACCGTCCTATGTCTCAATGGGTTCTTAAATTGGAAAATAAAATATAAAAGGCAGCTTGAGATTTAACCCCCTCGCTGCTGAGGGTTTTCTCATCCTCGCACCGAGACCATTTTCCGACGTTAGCGCTCGTCCGAACGTCGTCGTCACGGATTTCTTTTTATTTATTTTTTCTTTCTTTCTTATCCCCCCTGCGGCACTCACACAAATTATACCTTGGTTTTTGTTTGTTTTTTTTTTCTTTAAAAGACTTTGTAGTCTCAAAAAAGCCATTAGTCTTTTTACTGATTTGAACACGTCAAAAGTTGTTTCACCCAAATGGCCCAAAAAGCGTATTTCTCAAGCAAGTGAACCAAAAGCAAATGTGATTTTTTTTCTTTTGTCCCCCGTCTTATAAGCACCATAGACAAATACTTTGTGTTTTGCCACCAATCCACCTGCCCAAAATCTGCACGCAAACCAAAAATGCTCTCTTTCTTCTAGTTTTCGCCGCCTCAATTTAAACGCATACTATGTGTAGGAAGACTACGGCAGCCCAGCGAGGCCTACCATTTTACAAAGTAGACAAGCTACTGCATGAAATGAGGGAGCAAAGTTTTTTTTCTCTCTCCCCCTCATATCTGACACAATCTGGGGGCCTACTTTACAAAGCAAGTGAAACCGTGTGGGTCCTGCAGCGCCCTGTATTGGTTGTATATGCGAAGCACAGTACAAGGCCGGAAAAAGCAAGGAAGCATGCAGCCAGCGCACAGGAGAAGAGATGAGAAGAGAGCGCTGAGTGAAAGATAGAAGCGCACCTTAACGGGCACAGGGGTCCAGTGGAGGGAGGGTTGAAATGAAGAAAAGGATGGAAACAGCAAAGGAAGAGACAGCACCAGCAACACACAAAAAGATCTGACTTTTACCAGAGATGATCAGGAGAAAGCGCGAACGCAGTCCCCCACTACCACAAATTATGCAGTCGAGTTTCCTGCATTTGGGGAAATCGCAGGGGTCAGCACACCCGGAGTGCAATGGATGAGCCTCGCCCTGGGAGAACCACCTTCGTGATCATGGTATCTCCCCTGCCAGGTAAGTATGAGTTGGACTAGGGCTCAGGAGGGCCCCTGCTTGGGCACACCCCCGTCAAGTGAAGGAGGTTGACCGGAGCCATGACAAGTGAACTCTCGGCAGGGGACGGGAAAAGAAAACTGCAGGGAGGCTGCATCTCTTCACGTTGACATGGGAAGGCGGAAGGGTGACTGTTCCTGAAGCACCCCCAAACTATGCGCACAACTAGTGCAAATCCTTCCCAGGGCACACTGCAGCAGATGAATTTGCATACCGTCATGTCATAAAAGCAGTCGGGCACAGTTACAGTAGCTGCAACCCTCATCTCCATATGAAAAGCAACAGGCAGTGCACCGTCCTATGTCTCAATGGGTTCTTAAATTGGAAAATAAAATATAAAAGGCAGCTTGAGATTTAACCCCCTCGCTGCTGAGGGTTTTCTCATCCTCGCACCGAGACCATTTTCCGACGTTAGCGCTCGTCCGAACGTCGTCGTCACGGATTTCTTTTTATTTATTTTTTCTTTCTTTCTTATCCCCCCTGCGGCACTCACACAAATTATACCTTGGTTTTTGTTTGTTTTTTTTTTCTTTCAAAAGACTTTGTAGTCTCAAAAAAGCCATTAGTCTTTTTACTGATTTGAACACGTCAAAAGTTGTTTCACCCAAATGGCCCAAAAAGCGTATTTCTCAAGCAAGTGAACCAAAAGCAAATGTGATTTTTTTCTTTTGTCCCCCGTCTTATAAGCACCATAGACAAATACTTTGTGTTTTGCCACCAATCCACCTGCCCAAAATCTGCACGCAAACCAAAAATGCTCTCTTTCTTCTAGTTTTCGCCGCCTCAATTTTAACGCTTACTATGTGTAGGAAGACTACGGCAGCCCAGCGAGGCCTACCATTTTACAAAGTAGACAAGCTACTGCATGAAATGAGGGAGCAAAGTTTTTTTTCTCTCTCCCCCTCATATCTGACACAATCTGGGGGCCTACTTTACAAAGCAAGTGAAACCGTGTGGGTCCTGCAGCGCCCTGTATTGGTTGTATATGCGAAGCACAGTACAAGGCCGGAAAAAGCAAGGAAGCATGCAGCCAGCGCACAGGAGAAGAGATGAGAAGAGAGCGCTGAGTGAAAGATAGAAGCGCACCTTAACGGGCACAGGGGTCCAGTGGAGGGAGGGTTGAAATGAAGAAAAGGATGGAAACAGCAAAGGAAGAGACAGCACCAGCAGCACACAAAAAGATCTGACTTTTACCAGAGATGATGAGGGGAAAGCGCAAACGCAGTCCCCCACTACCACAAATTATGCAGTCGAGTTTCCCGCATTTGGGGAAATCGCAGGGGTCAGCACACCCGGAGTGCAATGGATGAGCCTCGCCCTGGGAGAACCACCTTCGTGATCATGGTATCTCCCCTGCCAGGTAAGTATGAGTTGGACTAGGGCTCAGGAGGGCCCCTGCTTGGGCACACCCCCGTCAAGTGAAGGAGGTTGACCGGAGCCATGACAAGTGAACTCTCGGCAGGGGACGGGAAAAGAAAACTGCAGGGAGGCTGCATCTCTTCACGTTGACATGGGAAGGCGGAAGGGTGACTGTTCCTGAAGCACCCCCAAACTATGCGCACAACTAGTGCAAATCCTTCCCAGGGCACACTGCAGCAGATTAATTTGCATACCGTCATGTCATAAAAGCAGTCGGGCACAGTTACAGTAGCTGCAACCCTCATCTCCATATGAAAAGCAACAGGCAGTGCACCGTCCTATGTCTCAATGGGTTCTTAAATTGGAAAATAAAATATAAAAGGCAGCTTGAGATTTAACCCCCTCGCTGCTGAGGGTTTTCTCATCCTCGCACCGAGACCATTTTCCGACGTTAGCGCTCGTCCGAACGTCGTCGTCACGGATTTCTTTTTATTTATTTTTTCTTTCTTTCTTATCCCCCCTGCGGCACTCACACAAATTATACCTTGGTTTTTGTTTTTGTTTTTTTTCTTTCAAAAGACTTTGTAGTCTCAAAAAAGCCATTAGTCTTTTTACTGATTTGAACACGTCAAAAGTTGTTTCACCCAAATGGCCCAAAAAGCGTATTTCTCAAGCAAGTGAACCAAAAGCAAATGTGATTTTTTTTCTTTTGTCCCCCGTCTTATAAGCACCATAGACAAATACTTTGTGTTTTGCCACCAATCCACCTGCCCAAAATCTGCACGCAAACCAAAAATGCTCTCTTTCTTCTAGTTTTCGCCGCCTCAATTTAAACGCATACTATGTGTAGGAAGACTACGGCAGCCCAGCGAGGCCTACCATTTTACAAAGTAGACAAGCTACTGCATGAAATGAGGGAGCAAAGTTTTTTTTCTCTCTCCCCCTCATATCTGACACAATCTGGGGGCCTACTTTACAAAGCAAGTGAAACCGTGTGGGTCCTGCAGCGCCCTGTATTGGTTGTATATGCGAAGCACAGTACAAGGCCGGAAAAAGCAAGGAAGCATGCAGCCAGCGCACAGGAGAAGAGAGCGCTGAGTGAAAGATAGAAGCGCACCTTAACGTGCACAGGGGTCCAGTGGAGGAAAAGTTGAAATGAAGAAAAGGATGGAAACAGCAAAGGAAGAGACAGCACCAGCAGCACACAAAAAGATCTGACTTTTACCAGAGATGATGAGGGGAAAGCGCGAACGCAGTCCCCCACTACCACAAATTATGCAGTCGAGTTTCCCGCATTTGGGGAAATCGCAGGGATCAGCACACCCGGAGTGCAATGGATGAGCCTCGCCCTGGGAGAACCACCTTCGTGATCATGGTATCTCCCCTGCCAGGTAAGTATGAGTTGGACTAGGGCTCAGGAGGGCCCCTGCTTGGGCACACCCCCGTCAAGTGAAGGAGGTTGACCGGAGCCATGACAAGTGAACTCTCGGTAGGGGACGGGAAAAGAAAACTGCAGGGAGGCTGCATCTCTTCACGTTGACATGGGAAGGCGGAAGGGTGACTGTTCCTGAAGCACCCCCAAACTATGCGCACAACTAGTGCAAATCCTTCCCAGGGCACACTGCAGCAGATGAATTTGCATACCGTCATGTCATAAAAGCAGTCGGGCACAGTTACAGTAGCTGCAACCCTCATCTCCATATGAAAAGCAACAGGCAGTGCACCGTCCTATGTCTCAATGGGTTCTTAAATTGGAAAATAAAATATAAAAGGCAGCTTGAGATTTAACCCCCTCGCTGCTGAGGGTTTTCTCATCCTCGCACCGAGACCATTTTCCGACGTTAGCGCTCGTCCGAACGTCGTCGTCACGGATTTCTTTTTATTTATTTTTTCTTTCTTTCTTATCCCCCCTGCGGCACTCACACAAATTATACCTTGGTTTTTGTTTGTTTGTTTTTTCTTTCAAAAGACTTTGTAGTCTCAAAAAAGCCATTAGTCTTTTTACTGATTTGAACACGTCAAAAGTTGTTTCACCCAAATGGCCCAAAAAGCGTATTTCTCAAGCAAGTGAACCAAAAGCAAATGTGATTTTTTTTCTTTTGTCCCCCGTCTTATAAGCACCATAGACAAATACTTTGTGTTTTGCCACCAATCCACCTGCCCAAAATCTGCACGCAAACCAAAAATGCTCTCTTTCTTCTAGTTTTCGCCGCCTCAATTTAAACGCTTACTATGTGTAGGAAGACTACGGCAGCCCAGCGAGGCCTACCATTTTACAAAGTAGACAAGCTACTGCATGAAATGAGGGAGCAAAGTTTTTTTTCTCTCTCCCCCTCATATCTGACACAATCTGGGGGCCTACTTTACAAAGCAAGTGAAACCGTGTGGGTCCTGCAGCGCCCTGTATTGGTTGTATATGCGAAGCACAGTACAAGGCCGGAAAAAGCAAGGAAGCATGCAGCCAGCGCACAGGAGAAGAGATGAGAAGAGAGCGCTGAGTGAAAGATAGAAGCGCACCTTAACGGGCACAGGGGTCCAGTGGAGGGAGGGTTGAAATGAAGAAAAGGATGGAAACAGCAAAGGAAGAGACAGCACCAGCAGCACACAAAAAGATCTGACTTTTACCAGAGATGATGAGGGGAAAGCGCAAACGCAGTCCCCCACTACCACAAATTATGCAGTCGAGTTTCCCGCATTTGGGGAAATCGCAGGGGTCAGCACACCCGGAGTGCAATGGATGAGCCTCGCCCTGGGAGAACCACCTTCGTGATCATGGTATCTCCCCTGCCAGGTAAGTATGAGTTGGACTAGGGCTCAGGAGGGCCCCTGCTTGGGCACACCCCCGTCAAGTGAAGGAGGTTGACCGGAGCCATGACAAGTGAACTCTCGGCAGGGGACGGGAAAAGAAAACTGCAGGGAGGCTGCATCTCTTCACGTTGACATGGGAAGGCGGAAGGGTGACTGTTCCTGAAGCACCCCCAAACTATGCGCACAACTAGTGCAAATCCTTCCCAGGGCACACTGCAGCAGATGAATTTGCATACCGTCATGTCATAAAAGCAGTCGGGCACAGTTACAGTAGCTGCAACCCTCATCTCCATATGAAAAGCAACAGGCAGTGCACCGTCCTATGTCTCAATGGGTTCTTAAATTGGAAAATAAAATATAAAAGGCAGCTTGAGATTTAACCCCCTCGCTGCTGAGGGTTTTCTCATCCTCGCACCGAGACCATTTTCCGACGTTAGCGCTCATCCGAACGTTGTCGTCACGGATTTCTTATTATTTATTTTTTCTTTCTTTCTTATCCCCCCTGCGGCACTCACACAAATTATACCTTGGTTTTTGTTTGTTTGTTTTTTCTTTCAAAAGACTTTGTAGTCTCAAAAAAGCCATTAGTCTTTTTACTGATTTGAACACGTCAAAAGTTGTTTCACCCAAATGGCCCAAAAAGCGTATTTCTCAAGCAAGTGAACCAAAAGCAAATGTGATTTTTTTTCTTTTGTCCCCCGTCTTATAAGCACCATAGACAAATACTTTGTGTTTTGCCACCAATCCACCTGCCCAAAATCTGCACGCAAACCAAAAATGCTCTCTTTCTTCTAGTTTTCGCCGCCTCAATTTAAACGCTTACTATGTGTAGGAAGACTACGGCAGCCCAGCGAGGCCTACCATTTTACAAAGTAGACAAGCTACTGCATGAAATGAGGGAGCAAAGTTTTTTTTCTCTCTCCCCCTCATATCTGACACAATCTGGGGGCCTACTTTACAAAGCAAGTGAAACCGTGTGGGTCCTGCAGCGCCCTGTATTGGTTGTATATGCGAAGCACAGTACAAGGCCGGAAAAAGCAAGGAAGCATGCAGCCAGCGCACAGGAGAAGAGATGAGAAGAGAGCGCTGAGTGAAAGATAGAAGCGCACCTTAACGGGCACAGAGGTCCAGTGGAGGGAGGGTTGAAATGAAGAAAAGGATGGAAACAGCAAAGGAAGAGACAGCACCAGCAGCACACAAAAAGATCTGACTTTTACCAGAGATGATCAGGGGAAAGCGCGAACGCAGTCCCCCACTACCACAAATTATGCAGTCGAGTTTCCCGCATTTGGGGAAATCGCAGGGGTCAGCACACCTGGAGTGCAATGGATGAACCTCGCCCTGGGAGAACCACCTTCGTGATCATGGTATCTCCCCTGCCAGGTAAGTATGAGTTGGACTAGGGCTCAGGAGGGCCCCTGCTTGGGCACACCCCCGTCAAGTGAAGGAGGTTGACCGGAGCCATGACAAGTGAACTCTCGGCAGGGGACGGGAAAAGAAAACTGCAGGGAGGCTGCATCTCTTCACGTTGACATGGGAAGGCGGAAGGGTGACTGTTCCTGAAGCACCCCCAAACTATGCGCACAACTAGTGCAAATCCTTCCCAGGGCACACTGCAGCAGATGAATTTGCATACCGTCATGTCATAAAAGCAGTCGGGCACAGTTACAGTAGCTGCAACCCTCATCTCCATATGAAAAGCAACAGGCAGTGCACCGTCCTATGTCTCAATGGGTTCTTAAATTGGAAAATAAAATATAAAAGGCAGCTTGAGATTTAACCCCCTCGCTGCTGAGGGTTTTCTCATCCTCGCACCGAGACCATTTTCCGACGTTAGCGCTCGTCCGAACGTCGTCGTCACGGATTTCTTTTTATTTATTTTTTCTTTCTTTCTTATCCCCCCTGCGGCACTCACACAAATTATACCTTGGTTTTTGTTTGTTTGTTTTTTCTTTCAAAAGACTTTGTAGTCTCAAAAAAGCCATTAGTCTTTTTACTGATTTGAACACGTCAAAAGTTGTTTCACCCAAATGGCCCAAAAAGCGTATTTCTCAAGCAAGTGAACCAAAAGCAAATGTGATTTTTTTTCTTTTGTCCCCCGTCTTATAAGCACCATAGACAAATACTTTGTGTTTTGCCACCAATCCACCTGCCCAAAATCTGCACGCAAACCAAAAATGCTCTCTTTCTTCTAGTTTTCGCCGCCTCAATTTAAACGCTTACTATGTGTAGGAAGACTACGGCAGCCCAGCGAGGCCTACCATTTTACAAAGTAGACAAGCTACTGCATGAAATGAGGGAGCAAAGTTTTTATTCTCTCTCCCCCTCATATCTGACACAATCTGGGGGCCTACTTTACAAAGCAAGTGAAACCGTGTGGGTCCTGCAGCGCCCTGTATTGGTTGTATATGCGAAGCACAGTACAAGGCCGGAAAAAGCAAGGAAGCATGCAGCCAGCGCACAGGAGAAGAGATGAGAAGAGAGCGCTGAGTGAAAGATAGAAGCGCACCTTAACGGGCACAGGGGTCCAGTGGAGGGAGGGTTGAAATGAAGAAAAGGATGGAAACAGCAAAGGAAGAGACAGCACCAGCAGCACACAAAAAGATCTGACTTTTACCAGAGATGATGAGGGGAAAGCGCAAACGCAGTCCCCCACTACCACAAATTATGCAGTCGAGTTTCCCGCATTTGGGGAAATCGCAGGGGTCAGCACACCCGGAGTGCAATGGATGAGCCTCGCTCTGGGAGAACCACCTTCGTGATCATGGTATCTCCCCTGCCAGGTAAGTATGAGTTGGACTAGGGCTCAGGAGGGCCCCTGCTTGGGCACACCCCCGTCAAGTGAAGGAGGTTGACCGGAGCCATGACAAGTGAACTCTCGGCAGGGGACGGGAAAAGAAAACTGCAGGGAGGCTGCATCTCTTCACGTTGACATGGGAAGGCGGAAGGGTGACTGTTCCTCAAGCACCCCCAAACTATGCGCACAACTAGTGCAAATCCTTCCCAGGGCACACTGCAGCAGATGAATTTGCATACCGTCATGTCATAAAAGCAGTCGGGCACAGTTACAGTAGCTGCAACCCTCATCTCCATATGAAAAGCAACAGGCAGTGCACCGTCCTATGTCTCAATGGGTTCTTAAATTGGAAAATAAAATATAAAAGGCAGCTTGAGATTTAACCCCCTCGCTGCTGAGGGTTTTCTCATCCTCGCACCGAGACCATTTTCCGACGTTAGCGCTCGTCCGAACGTCGTCGTCACGGATTTCTTTTTATTTATTTTTTCTTTCTTTCTTATCCCCCCTGCGGCACTCACACAAATTATACCTTGGTTTTTGTTTGTTTGTTTTTTCTTTCAAAAGACTTTGTAGTCTCAAAAAAGCCATTAGTCTTTTTACTGATTTGAACACGTCAAAAGTTGTTTCACCCAAATGGCCCAAAAAGCGTATTTCTCAAGCAAGTGAACCAAAAGCAAATGTGATTTTTTTTCTTTTGTCCCCCGTCTTATAAGCACCATAGACAAATACTTTGTGTTTTGCCACCAATCCACCTGCCCAAAATCTGCACGCAAACCAAAAATGCTCTCTTTCTTCTAGTTTTCGCCGCCTCAATTTAAACGCTTACTATGTGTAGGAAGACTACGGCAGCCCAGCGAGGCCTACCATTTTACAAAGTAGACAAGCTACTGCATGAAATGAGGGAGCAAAGTTTTTTTTCTCTCTCCCCCTCATATCTGACACAATCTGGGGGCCTACTTTACAAAGCAAGTGAAACCGTGTGGGTCCTGCAGCGCCCTGTATTGGTTGTATATGCGAAGCACAGTACAAGGCCGGAAAAAGCAAGGAAGCATGCAGCCAGCGCACAGGAGTAGAGATGAGAAGAGAGCGCTGAGTGAAAGATAGAAGCGCACCTTAACGGGCACAGGGGTCCAGTGGAGGAAAAGTTGAAATGAAGAAAAGGATGGAAACAGCAAAGGAAGAGACAGCACCAGCAGCACACAAAAAGATCTGACTTTTACCAGAGATGATGAGGGGAAAGCGCGAACGCAGTCCCCCACTACCACAAATTATGCAGTCGAGTTTCCCGCATTTGGGGAAATCGCAGGGGTCAGCACACCCGGAGTGCAATGGATGAGCCTCACCCTGGGAGAACCACCTTCGTGATCATGGTATCTCCCCTGCCAGGTAAGTATGAGTTGGACTAGGGCTCAGGAGGGCCCCTGCTTGGGCACACCCCCGTCAAGTGAAGGAGGTTGACCGGAGCCATGACAAGTGAACTCTCGGCAGGGGACGGGAAAAGAAAACTGCAGGGAGGCTGCATCTCTTCACGTTGACATGGGAAGGCGGAAGGGTGACTGTTCCTGAAGCACCCCCAAACTATGCGCACAACTAGTGCAAATCCTTCCCAGGGCACACTGCAGCAGATGAATTTGCATACCGTCATGTCATAAAAGCAGTCGGGCACAGTTACAGTAGCTGCAACCCTCATCTCCATATGAAAAGCAACAGGCAGTGCACCGTCCTATGTCTCAATGGGTTCTTAAATTGGAAAATAAAATATAAAAGGCAGCTTGAGATTTAACCCCCTCGCTGCTGAGGGTTTTCTCATCCTCGCACCGAGACCATTTTCCGACGTTAGCGCTCGTCCGAACGTCGTCGTCACGGATTTCTTTTTATTTATTTTTTCTTTCTTTCTTATCCCCCCTGCGGCACTCACACAAATTATACCTTGGTTTTTGTTTGTTTGTTTTTTCTTTCAAAAGACTTTGTAGTTTAAAAAAAGCCATTAGTCTTTTTACTGATTTGAACACGTCAAAAGTTGTTTCACCCAAATGGCCCAAAAAGCGTATTTCTCAAGCAAGTGAACCAAAAGCAAATGTGATTTTTTTTCTTTTGTCCCCCGTCTTATAAGCACCATAGACAAATACTTTGTGTTTTGCCACCAATCCACCTGCCCAAAATCTGCACGCAAACCAAAAATGCTCTCTTTCTTCTAGTTTTCGCCGCCTCAATTTAAACGCTTACTATGTGTAGGAAGACTACGGCAGCCCAGCGAGGCCTACCATTTTACAAAGTAGACAAGCTACTGCATGAAATGAGGGAGCAAAGTTTTTTTTCTCTCTCCCCCTCATATCTGACACAATCTGGGGGCCTACTTTACAAAGCAAGTGAAACCGTGTGGGTCCTGCAGCGCCCTGTATTGGTTGTATATGCGAAGCACAGTACAAGGCCGGAAAAAGCAAGGAAGCATGCAGCCAGCGCACAGGAGTAGAGATGAGAAGAGAGCGCTGAGTGAAAGATAGAAGCGCACCTTAACGGGCACAGGGGTCCAGTGGAGGAAAAGTTGAAATGAAGAAAAGGATGGAAACAGCAAAGGAAGAGACAGCACCAGCAGCACACAAAAAGATCTGACTTTTACCAGAGATGATGAGGGGAAAGCGCGAACGCAGTCCCCCACTACCACAAATTATGCAGTCGAGTTTCCCGCATTTGGGGAAATCGCAGGGGTCAGCACACCCGGAGTGCAATGGATGAGCCTCGCTCTGGGAGAACCACCTTCGTGATCATGGTATCTCCCCTGCCAGGTAAGTATGAGTTGGACTAGGGCTCAGGAGGGCCCCTGCTTGGGCACACCCCCGTCAAGTGAAGGAGGTTGACCGGAGCCATGACAAGTGAACTCTCGGCAGGGGACGGGAAAAGAAAACTGCAGGGAGGCTGCATCTCTTCACGTTGACATGGGAAGGCGGAAGGGTGACTGTTCCTGAAGCACCCCCAAACTATGCGCACAACTAGTGCAAATCCTTCCCAGGGCACACTGCAGCAGATGAATTTGCATACCGTCATGTCATAAAAGCAGTCGGGCACAGTTACAGTAGCTGCAACCCTCATCTCCATATGAAAAGCAACAGGCAGTGCACCGTCCTATGTCTCAATGGGTTCTTAAATTGGAAAATAAAATATAAAAGGCAGCTTGAGATTTAACCCCCTCGCTGCTGAGGGTTTTCTCATCCTCGCACCGAGACCATTTTCCGACGTTAGCGCTCGTCCGAACGTCATCGTCACGGATTTCTTTTTATTTATTTTTTCTTTCTTTCTTATCCCCCCTGCGGCACTCACACAAATTATACCTTGGTTTTTGTTTGTTTGTTTTTTCTTTCAAAAGACTTTGTAGTCTCAAAAAAGCCATTAGTCTTTTTACTGATTTGAACACGTCAAAAGTTGTTTCACCCAAATGGCCCAAAAAGCGTATTTCTCAAGCAAGTGAACCAAAAGCAAATGTGATTTTTTTTCTTTTGTCCCCCGTCTTATAAGCACCATAGACAAATACTTTGTGTTTTGCCACCAATCCACCTGCCCAAAATCTGCACGCAAACCAAAAATGCTCTCTTTCTTCTAGTTTTCGCCGCCTCAATTTAAACGCTTACTATGTGTAGGAAGACTACGGCAGCCCAGCGAGGCCTACCATTTTACAAAGTAGACAAGCTACTGCATGAAATGAGGGAGCAAAGTTTTTATTCTCTCTCCCCCTCATATCTGACACAATCTGGGGGCCTACTTTACAAAGCAAGTGAAACCGTGTGGGTCCTGCAGCGCCCTGTATTGGTTGTATATGCGAAGCACAGTACAAGGCCGGAAAAAGCAAGGAAGCATGCAGCCAGCGCACAGGAGAAGAGATGAGAAGAGAGCGCTGAGTGAAAGATAGAAGCGCACCTTAACGGGCACAGGGGTCCAGTGGAGGGAGGGTTGAAATGAAGAAAAGGATGGAAACAGCAAAGGAAGAGACAGCACCAGCAGCACACAAAAAGATCTGACTTTTACCAGAGATGATGAGGGGAAAGCGCAAACGCAGTCCCCCACTACCACAAATTATGCAGTCGAGTTTCCCGCATTTGGGGAAATCGCAGGGGTCAGCACACCCGGAGTGCAATGGATGAGCCTCGCTCTGGGAGAACCACCTTCGTGATCATGGTATCTCCCCTGCCAGGTAAGTATGAGTTGGACTAGGGCTCAGGAGGGCCCCTGCTTGGGCACACCCCCGTCAAGTGAAGGAGGTTGACCGGAGCCATGACAAGTGAACTCTCGGCAGGGGACGGGAAAAGAAAACTGCAGGGAGGCTGCATCTCTTCACGTTGACATGGGAAGGCGGAAGGGTGACTGTTCCTGAAGCACCCCCAAACTATGCGCACAACTAGTGCAAATCCTTCCCAGGGCACACTGCAGCAGATGAATTTGCATACCGTCATGTCATAAAAGCAGTCGGGCACAGTTACAGTAGCTGCAACCCTCATCTCCATATGAAAAGCAACAGGCAGTGCACCGTCCTATGTCTCAATGGGTTCTTAAATTGGAAAATAAAATATAAAAGGCAGCTTGAGATTTAACCCCCTCGCTGCTGAGGGTTTTCTCATCCTCGCACCGAGACCATTTTCCGACGTTAGCGCTCGTCCGAACGTCGTCGTCACGGATTTCTTTTTATTTATTTTTTCTTTCTTTCTTATCCCCCCTGCGGCACTCACACAAATTATACCTTGGTTTTTGTTTGTTTGTTTTTTCTTTCAAAAGACTTTGTAGTCTCAAAAAAGCCATTAGTCTTTTTACTGATTTGAACACGTCAAAAGTTGTTTCACCCAAATGGCCCAAAAAGCGTATTTCTCAAGCAAGTGAACCAAAAGCAAATGTGATTTTTTTTCTTTTGTCCCCCGTCTTATAAGCACCATAGACAAATACTTTGTGTTTTGCCACCAATCCACCTGCCCAAAATCTGCACGCAAACCAAAAATGCTCTCTTTCTTCTAGTTTTCGCCGCCTCAATTTAAACGCTTACTATGTGTAGGAAGACTACGGCAGCCCAGCGAGGCCTACCATTTTACAAAGTAGACAAGCTACTGCATGAAATGAGGGAGCAAAGTTTTTTTTCTCTCTCCCCCTCATATCTGACACAATCTGGGGGCCTACTTTACAAAGCAAGTGAAACCGTGTGGGTCCTGCAGCGCCCTGTATTGGTTGTATATGCGAAGCACAGTACAAGGCCGGAAAAAGCAAGGAAGCATGCAGCCAGCGCACAGGAGTAGAGATGAGAAGAGAGCGCTGAGTGAAAGATAGAAGCGCACCTTAACGGGCACAGGGGTCCAGTGGAGGAAAAGTTGAAATGAAGAAAAGGATGGAAACAGCAAAGGAAGAGACAGCACCAGCAGCACACAAAAAGATCTGACTTTTACCAGAGATGATGAGGGGAAAGCGCGAACGCAGTCCCCCACTACCACAAATTATGCAGTCGAGTTTCCCGCATTTGGGGAAATCGCAGGGATCAGCACACCCGGAGTGCAATGGATGAGCCTCGCCCTGGGAGAACCACCTTCGTGATCATGGTATCTCCCCTGCCAGGTAAGTATGAGTTGGACTAGGGCTCAGGAGGGCCCCTGCTTGGGCACACCCCCGTCAAGTGAAGGAGGTTGACCGGAGCCATGACAAGTGAACTCTCGGTAGGGGACGGGAAAAGAAAACTGCAGGGAGGCTGCATCTCTTCACGTTGACATGGGAAGGCGGAAGGGTGACTGTTCCTGAAGCACCCCCAAACTATGCGCACAACTAGTGCAAATCCTTCCCAGGGCACACTGCAGCAGATGAATTTGCATACCGTCATGTCATAAAAGCAGTCGGGCACAGTTACAGTAGCTGCAACCCTCATCTCCATATGAAAAGCAACAGGCAGTGCACCGTCCTATGTCTCAATGGGTTCTTAAATTGGAAAATAAAATATAAAAGGCAGCTTGAGATTTAACCCCCTCGCTGCTGAGGGTTTTCTCATCCTCGCACCGAGACCATTTTCCGACGTTAGCGCTCGTCCGAACGTCGTCGTCACGGATTTCTTTTTATTTATTTTTTCTTTCTTTCTTATCCCCCCTGCGGCACTCACACAAATTATACCTTGGTTTTTGTTTGTTTGTTTTTTCTTTCAAAAGACTTTGTAGTCTCAAAAAAGCCATTAGTCTTTTTACTGATTTGAACACGTCAAAAGTTGTTTCACCCAAATGGCCCAAAAAGCGTATTTCTCAAGCAAGTGAACCAAAAGCAAATGTGATTTTTTTTCTTTTGTCCCCCGTCTTATAAGCACCATAGACAAATACTTTGTGTTTTGCCACCAATCCACCTGCCCAAAATCTGCACGCAAACCAAAAATGCTCTCTTTCTTCTAGTTTTCGCCGCCTCAATTTAAACACTTACTATGTGTAGGAAGACTACGGCAGCCCAGCGAGGCCTACCATTTTACAAAGTAGACAAGCTACGGCATGAAATGAGGGAGCAAAGTTTTTTTTCTCTCTCCCCCTCATATCTGACACAATCTGGGGGCCTACTTTACAAAGCAAGTGAAACCGTGTGGGTCCTGCAGCGCCCTGTATTGGTTGTATATGCGAAGCACAGTACAAGGCCGGAAAAAGCAAGGAAGCATGCAGCCAGCGCACAGGAGAAGAGATGAGAAGAGAGCGCTGAGTGAAAGATAGAAGCGCACCTTAACGGGCACAGGGGTCCAGTGGAGGGAGGGTTGAAATGAAGAAAAGGATGGAAACAGCAAAGGAAGAGACAGCACCAGCAGCACACAAAAAGATCTGACTTTTACCAGAGATGATGAGGGGAAAGCGCAAACGCAGTCCCCCACTACCACAAATTATGCAGTCGAGTTTCCCGCATTTGGGGAAATCGCAGGGGTCAGCACACCCGGAGTGCAATGGATGAGCCTCGCTCCGGGAGAACCACCTTCGTGATCATGGTATCTCCCCTGCCAGGTAAGTATGAGTTGGACTAGGGCTCAGGAGGGCCCCTGCTTGGGCACACCCCCGTCAAGTGAAGGAGGTTGACCGGAGCCATGACAAGTGAACTCTCGGCAGGGGACGGGAAAAGAAAACTGCAGGGAGGCTGCATCTCTTCACGTTGACATGGGAAGGCGGAAGGGTGACTGTTCCTGAAGCACCCCCAAACTATGCGCACAACTAGTGCAAATCCTTCCCAGGGCACACTGCAGCAGATGAATTTGCATACCGTCATGTCATAAAAGCAGTCGGGCACAGTTACAGTAGCTGCAACCCTCATCTCCATATGAAAAGCAACAGGCAGTGCACCGTCCTATGTCTCAATGGGTTCTTAAATTGGAAAATAAAATATAAAAGGCAGCTTGAGATTTAACCCCCTCGCTGCTGAGGGTTTTCTCATCCTCGCACCGAGACCATTTTCCGACGTTAGCGCTCGTCCGAACGTCGTCGTCACGGATTTCTTTTTATTTATTTTTTCTTTCTTTCTTATCCCCCCTGCGGCACTCACACAAATTATACCTTGGTTTTTTTTTTGTTTTTTTTTTCTTTCAAAAGACTTTGTAGTCTCAAAAAAGCCATTAGTCTTTTTACTGATTTGAACACGTCAAAAGTTGTTTCACCCAAATGGCCCAAAAAGCGTATTTCTCAAGCAAGTGAACCAAAAGCAAATGTGATTTTTTTTCTTTTGTCCCCTGTCTTATAAGCACCATAGACAAATACTTTGTGTTTTGCCACCAATCCACCTGCCCAAAATCTGCACGCAAACCAAAAATGCTCTCTTTCTTCTAGTTTTCGCCGCCTCAATTTAAACGCTTACTATGTGTAGGAAGACTACGGCAGCCCAGCGAGGCCTACCATTTTACAAAGTAGACAAGCTACTGCATGAAATGAGGGAGCAAAGTTTTTTTTCTCTCTCCCCCTCATATCTGACACAATCTGGGGGCCTACTTTACAAAGCAAGTGAAACCGTGTGGGTCCTGCAGCGCCCTGTATTGGTTGTATATGCGAAGCACAGTACAAGGCCGGAAAAAGCAAGGAAGCATGCAGCCAGCGCACAGGAGTAGAGATGAGAAGAGAGCGCTGAGTGAAAGATAGAAGCGCACCTTAACGGGCACAGGGGTCCAGTGGAGGGAGAGTTGAAATGAAGAAAAGGGTGGAAACAGCAAAGGAAGAGACAGCACCAGCAGCACACAAAAAGATCTGACTTTTACCAGAGATGATCAGGGGAAAGCGCGAACGCAGTCCCCCACTACCACAAATTATGCAGTCGAGTTTCCCTCATTTGGGGAAATCGCAGGGGTCAGCACACCCGGAGTGCAATGGATGAGCCTCGCCCTGGGAGAACCACCTTCGTGATCATGGTATCTCCCCTGCCAGGTAAGTATGAGTTGGACTAGGGCTCAGGAGGGCCCCTGCTTGGGCACACCCCCGTCAAGTGAAGGAGGTTGACCGGAGCCATGACAAGTGAACTCTCGGCAGGGGACGGGAAAAGAAAACTGCAGGGAGGCTGCATCTCTTCACGTTGACATGGGAAGGCGGAAGGGTGACTGTTCCTGAAGCACCCCCAAACTATGCGCACAACTAGTGCAAATCCTTCCCAGGGCACACTGCAGCAGATGAATTTGCATACCGTCATGTCATAAAAGCAGTCGGGCACAGTTACAGTAGCTGCAACCCTCATCTCCATATGAAAAGCAACAGGCAGTGCACCGTCCTATGTCTCAATGGGTTCTTAAATTGGAAAATAAAATATAAAAGGCAGCTTGAGATTTAACCCCCTCGCTGCTGAGGGTTTTCTCATCCTCGCACCAAGACCATTTTCCGACGTTAGCGCTCGTCCGAACGTCGTCGTCACGGATTTCTTTTTATTTATTTTTTCTTTCTTTCTTATCCCCCCTGCGGCACTCACACAAATTATACCTTGGTTTTTGTTTGTTTTTTTTTTCTTTCAAAAGACTTTGTAGTCTCAAAAAAGCCATTAGTCTTTTTACTGATTTGAACACGTCAAAAGTTGTTTCACCCAAATGGCCCAAAAAGCGTATTTCTCAAGCAAGTGAACCAAAAGCAAATGTGATTTTTTTTCTTTTGTCCCCCGTCTTATAAGCACCATAGACAAATACTTTGTGTTTTGCCACCAATCCACCTGCCCAAAATCTGCACGCAAACCAAAAATGCTCTCTTTCTTCTAGTTTTCGCCGCCTCAATTTAAACGCTTACTATGTGTAGGAAGACTACGGCAGCCCAGCGAGGCCTACCATTTTACAAAGTAGACAAGCTACTGCATGAAATGAGGGAGCAAAGTTTTTTTTCTCTCTCCCCCTCATATCTGACACAATCTGGGGGCCTACTTTACAAAGCAAGTGAAACCGTGTGGGTCCTGCAGCGCCCTGTATTGGTTGTATATGCGAAGCACAGTACAAGGCCGGAAAAAGCAAGGAAGCATGCAGCCAGCGCACAGGAGAAGAGATGAGAAGAGAGCGCTGAGTGAAAGATAGAAGCGCACCTTAACGGGCACAGGGGTCCAGTGGAGGGAGGGTTGAAATGAAGAAAAGGATGGAAACAGCAAAGGAAGAGACAGCACCAGCAGCACACAAAAAGATCTGACTTTTACCAGAGATGATCAGGGGAAAGCGCGAACGCAGTCCCCCACTACCACAAATTATGCAGTCGAGTTTCCCGCATTTGGGGAAATCGCAGGGGTCAGCACACCCGGAGTGCAATGGATGAGCCTCGCCCTGGGAGAACCACCTTCGTGATCATGGTATCTCCCCTGCCAGGTAAGTATGAGTTGGACTAGGGCTCAGGAGGGCCCCTGCTTGGGCACACCCCCGTCAAGTGAAGGAGGTTGACCGGAGCCATGACAAGTGAACTCTCGGCAGGGGACGGGAAAAGAAAACTGCAGGGAGGCTGCATCTCTTCACGTTGACATGGGAAGGCGGAAGGGTGACTGTTCCTGAAGCACCCCCAAACTATGCGCACAACTAGTGCAAATCCTTCCCAGGGCACACTGCAGCAGATGAATTTGCATACCGTCATGTCATAAAAGCAGTCGGGCACAGTTACAGTAGCTGCAACCCTCATCTCCATATGAAAAGCAACAGGCAGTGCACCGTCCTATGTCTCAATGGGTTCTTAAATTGGAAAATAAAATATAAAAGGCAGCTTGAGATTTAACCCCCTCGCTGCTGAGGGTTTTCTCATCCTCGCACCGAGACCATTTTCCGACGTTAGCGCTCGTCCGAACGTTGTCGTCACGGATTTATTTTTATTTATTTTTTCTTTCTTTCTTATCCCCCCTGCGGCACTCACACAAATTATACCTTGGTTTTTGTTTGTTTGTTTTTTCTTTCAAAAGACTTTGTAGTCTCAAAAAAGCCATTAGTCTTTTTACTGATTTGAACACGTCAAAAGTTGTTTCACCCAAATGGCCCAAAAAGCGTATTTCTCAAGCAAGTGAACCAAAAGCAAATGTGATTTTTTTTCTTTTGTCCCCCGTCTTATAAGCACCATAGACAAATACTTTGTGTTTTGCCACCAATCCACCTGCCCAAAATCTGCACGCAAACCAAAAATGCTCTCTTTCTTCTAGTTTTCGCCGCCTCAATTTAAACGCTTACTATGTGTAGGAAGACTACGGCAGCCCAGCGAGGCCTACCATTTTACAAAGTAGACAAGCTACTGCATGAAATGAGGGAGCAAAGTTTTTTTTCTCTCTCCCCCTCATATCTGACACAATCTGGGGGCCTACTTTACAAAGCAAGTGAAACCGTGTGGGTCCTGCAGCGCCCTGTATTGGTTGTATATGCGAAGCACAGTACAAGGCCGGAAAAAGCAAGGAAGCATGCAGCCAGCGCACAGGAGAAGAGATGAGAAGAGAGCGCTGAGTGAAAGATAGAAGCGCACCTTAACGGGCACAGGGGTCCAGTGGAGGAAAAGTTGAAATGAAGAAAAGGATGGAAACAGCAAAGGAAGAGACAGCACCAGCAGCACACAAAAAGATCTGACTTTTACCAGAGATGATGAGGGGAAAGCGCGAACGCAGTCCCCCACTACCACAAATTATGCAGTCGAGTTTCCCGCATTTGGGGAAATCGCAGGGATCAGCACACCCGGAGTGCAATGGATGAGCCTCGCCCTGGGAGAACCACCTTCGTGATCATGGTATCTCCCCTGCCAGGTAAGTATGAGTTGGACTAGGGCTCAGGAGGGCCCCTGCTTGGGCACACCCCCGTCAAGTGAAGGAGGTTGACCGGAGCCATGACAAGTGAACTCTCGGTAGGGGACGGGAAAAGAAAACTGCAGGGAGGCTGCATCTCTTCACGTTGACATGGGAAGGCGGAAGGGTGACTGTTCCTGAAGCACCCCCAAACTATGCGCACAACTAGTGCAAATCCTTCCCAGGGCACACTGCAGCAGATGAATTTGCATACCGTCATGTCATAAAAGCAGTCGGGCACAGTTACAGTAGCTGCAACCCTCATCTCCATATGAAAAGCAACAGGCAGTGCACCGTCCTATGTCTCAATGGGTTCTTAAATTGGAAAATAAAATATAAAAGGCAGCTTGAGATTTAACCCCCTCGCTGCTGAGGGTTTTCTCATCCTCGCACCGAGACCATTTTCCGACGTTAGCGCTCGTCCGAACGTCGTCGTCACGGATTTCTTTTTATTTATTTTTTCTTTCTTTCTTATCCCCCCTGCGGCACTTACACAAATTATACCTTGGTTTTTTTTTTTTTTTTTTTTTTTCTTTCAAAAGACTTTGTAGTCTCAAAAAAGCCATTAGTCTTTTTACTGATTTGAACACGTCAAAAGTTGTTTCACCCAAATGGCCCAAAAAGCGTATTTCTCAAGCAAGTGAACCAAAAGCAAATGTGATTTTTTTTCTTTTGTCCCCTGTCTTATAAGCACCATAGACAAATACTTTGTGTTTTGCCACCAATCCACCTGCCCAAAATCTGCACGCAAACCAAAAATGCTCTCTTTCTTCTAGTTTTCGCCGCCTCAATTTAAACGCTTACTATGTGTAGGAAGACTACGGCAGCCCAGCGAGGCCTACCATTTTACAAAGTAGACAAGCTACTGCATGAAATGAGGGAGCAAAGTTTTTTTTCTCTCTCCCCCTCATATCTGACACAATCTGGGGGCCTACTTTACAAAGCAAGTGAAACCGTGTGGGTCCTGCAGCGCCCTGTATTGGTTGTATATGCGAAGCACAGTACAAGGCCGGAAAAAGCAAGGAAGCATACAGCCAGCGCACAGGAGTAGAGATGAGAAGAGAGCGCTGAGTGAAAGATAGAAGCGCACCTTAACGGGCACAGGGGTCCAGTGGAGGGAGAGTTGAAATGAAGAAAAGGGTGGAAACAGCAAAGGAAGAGACAGCACCAGCAGCACACAAAAAGATCTGACTTTTACCAGAGATGATCAGGGGAAAGCGCGAACGCAGTCCCCCACTACCACAAATTATGCAGTCGAGTTTCCCTCATTTGGGGAAATCGCAGGGGTCAGCACACCCGGAGTGCAATGGATGAGCCTCGCCCTGGGAGAACCACCTTCGTGATCATGGTATCTCCCCTGCCAGGTAAGTATGAGTTGGACTAGGGCTCAGGAGGGCCCCTGCTTGGGCACACCCCCGTCAAGTGAAGGAGGTTGACCGGAGCCATGACAAGTGAACTCTCGGCAGGGGACGGGAAAAGAAAACTGCAGGGAGGCTGCATCTCTTCACGTTGACATGGGAAGGCGGAAGGGTGACTGTTCCTGAAGCACCCCCAAACTATGCGCACAACTAGTGCAAATCCTTCCCAGGGCACACTGCAGCAGATGAATTTGCATACCGTCATGTCATAAAAGCAGTCGGGCACAGTTACAGTAGCTGCAACCCTCATCTCCATATGAAAAGCAACAGGCAGTGCACCGTCCTATGTCTCAATGGGTTCTTAAATTGGAAAATAAAATATAAAAGGCAGCTTGAGATTTAACCCCCTCGCTGCTGAGGGTTTTCTCATCCTCGCACCAAGACCATTTTCCGACGTTAGCGCTCGTCCGAACGTCGTCGTCACGGATTTCTTTTTATTTATTTTTTCTTTCTTTCTTATCCCCCCTGCGGCACTCACACAAATTATACCTTGGTTTTTGTTTGTTTTTTTTTTCTTTCAAAAGACTTTGTAGTCTCAAAAAAGCCATTAGTCTTTTTACTGATTTGAACACGTCAAAAGTTGTTTCACCCAAATGGCCCAAAAAGCGTATTTCTCAAGCAAGTGAACCAAAAGCAAATGTGATTTTTTTTCTTTTGTCCCCCGTCTTATAAGCACCATAGACAAATACTTTGTGTTTTGCCACCAATCCACCTGCCCAAAATCTGCACGCAAACCAAAAATGCTCTCTTTCTTCTAGTTTTCGCCGCCTCAATTTAAACGCTTACTATGTGTAGGAAGACTACGGCAGCCCAGCGAGGCCTACCATTTTACAAAGTAGACAAGCTACTGCATGAAATGAGGGAGCAAAGTTTTTTTTCTCTCTCCCCCTCATATCTGACACAATCTGGGGGCCTACTTTACAAAGCAAGTGAAACCGTGTGGGTCCTGCAGCGCCCTGTATTGGTTGTATATGCGAAGCACAGTACAAGGCCGGAAAAAGCAAGGAAGCATGCAGCCAGCGCACAGGAGAAGAGATGAGAAGAGAGCGCTGAGTGAAAGATAGAAGCGCACCTTAACGGGCACAGGGGTCCAGTGGAGGGAGGGTTGAAATGAAGAAAAGGATGGAAACAGCAAAGGAAGAGACAGCACCAGCAGCACACAAAAAGATCTGACTTTTACCAGAGATGATCAGGGGAAAGCGCGAACGCAGTCCCCCACTACCACAAATTATGCAGTCGAGTTTCCCGCATTTGGGGAAATCGCAGGGGTCAGCACACCCGGAGTGCAATGGATGAGCCTCGCCCTGGGAGAACCACCTTCGTGATCATGGTATCTCCCCTGCCAGGTAAGTATGAGTTGGACTAGGGCTCAGGAGGGCCCCTGCTTGGGCACACCCCCGTCAAGTGAAGGAGGTTGACCGGAGCCATGACAAGTGAACTCTCGGCAGGGGACGGGAAAAGAAAACTGCAGGGAGGCTGCATCTCTTCACGTTGACATGGGAAGGCGGAAGGGTGACTGTTCCTGAAGCACCCCCAAACTATGCGCACAACTAGTGCAAATCCTTCCCAGGGCACACTGCAGCAGATGAATTTGCATACCGTCATGTCATAAAAGCAGTCGGGCACAGTTACAGTAGCTGCAACCCTCATCTCCATATGAAAAGCAACAGGCAGTGCACCGTCCTATGTCTCAATGGGTTCTTAAATTGGAAAATAAAATATAAAAGGCAGCTTGAGATTTAACCCCCTCGCTGCTGAGGGTTTTCTCATCCTCGCACCGAGACCATTTTCCGACGTTAGCGCTCGTCCGAACGTTGTCGTCACGGATTTCTTTTTATTTATTTTTTCTTTCTTTCTTATCCCCCCTGCGGCACTCACACAAATTATACCTTGGTTTTTGTTTGTTTGTTTTTTCTTTCAAAAGACTTTGTAGTCTCAAAAAAGCCATTAGTCTTTTTACTGATTTGAACACGTCAAAAGTTGTTTCACCCAAATGGCCCAAAAAGCGTATTTCTCAAGCAAGTGAACCAAAAGCAAATGTGATTTTTTTTCTTTTGTCCCCCGTCTTATAAGCACCATAGACAAATACTTTGTGTTTTGCCACCAATCCACCTGCCCAAAATCTGCACGCAAACCAAAAATGCTCTCTTTCTTCTAGTTTTCGCCGCCTCAATTTAAACGCTTACTATGTGTAGGAAGACTACGGCAGCCCAGCGAGGCCTACCATTTTACAAAGTAGACAAGCTACTGCATGAAATGAGGGAGCAAAGTTTTTTTTCTCTCTCCCCCTCATATCTGACACAATCTGGGGGCCTACTTTACAAAGCAAGTGAAACCGTGTGGGTCCTGCAGCGCCCTGTATTGGTTGTATATGCGAAGCACAGTACAAGGCCGGAAAAAGCAAGGAAGCATGCAGCCAGCGCACAGGAGAAGAGATGAGAAGAGAGCGCTGAGTGAAAGATAGAAGCGCACCTTAACGGGCACAGGGGTCCAGTGGAGGGAGGGTTGAAATGAAGAAAAGGATGGAAACAGCAAAGGAAGAGACAGCACCAGCAGCACACAAAAAGATCTGACTTTTACCAGAGATGATGAGGGGAAAGCGCAAACGCAGTCCCCCACTACCACAAATTATGCAGTCGAGTTTCCCGCATTTGGGGAAATCGCAGGGGTCAGCACACCCGGAGTGCAATGGATGAGCCTCGCCCTGGGAGAACCACCTTCGTGATCATGGTATCTCCCCTGCCAGGTAAGTATGAGTTGGACTAGGGCTCAGGAGGGCCCCTGCTTGGGCACACCCCCGTCAAGTGAAGGAGGTTGACCGGAGCCATGACAAGTGAACTCTCGGCAGGGGACGGGAAAAGAAAACTGCAGGGAGGCTGCATCTCTTCACGTTGACATGGGAAGGCGGAAGGGTGACTGTTCCTGAAGCACCCCCAAACTATGCGCACAACTAGTGCAAATCCTTCCCAGGGCACACTGCAGCAGATGAATTTGCATACCGTCATGTCATAAAAGCAGTCGGGCACAGTTACAGTAGCTGCAACCCTCATCTCCATATGAAAAGCAACAGGCAGTGCACCGTCCTATGTCTCAATGGGTTCTTAAATTGGAAAATAAAATATAAAAGGCAGCTTGAGATTTAACCCCCTCGCTGCTGAGGGTTTTCTCATCCTCGCACCGAGACCATTTTCCGACGTTAGCGCTCGTCCGAACGTCGTCGTCACGGATTTCTTTTTATTTATTTTTTCTTTCTTTCTTATCCCCCCTGCGGCACTCACACAAATTATACCTTGGTTTTTGTTTTTTTGTTTTTTCTTTCAAAAGACTTTGTAGTCTCAAAAAAGCCATTAGTCTTTTTACTGATTTGAACACGTCAAAAGTTGTTTCACCCAAATGGCCCAAAAAGCGTATTTCTCAAGCAAGTGAACCAAAAGCAAATGTGATTTTTTTTCTTTTGTCCCCTGTCTTATAAGCACCATAGACAAATACTTTGTGTTTTGCCACCAATCCACCTGCCCAAAATCTGCACGCAAACCAAAAATGCTCTCTTTCTTCTAGTTTTCGCCGCCTCAATTTAAACGCTTACTATGTGTAGGAAGACTACGGCAGCCCAGCGAGGCCTACCATTTTACAAAGTAGACAAGCTACTGCATGAAATGAGGGAGCAAAGTTTTTTTTCTCTCTCCCCCTCATATCTGACACAATCTGGGGGCCTACTTTACAAAGCAAGTGAAACCGTGTGGGTCCTGCAGCGCCCTGTATTGGTTGTATATGCGAAGCACAGTACAAGGCCGGAAAAAGCAAGGAAGCATGCAGCCAGCGCACAGGAGTAGAGATGAGAAGAGAGCGCTGAGTGAAAGATAGAAGCGCACCTTAACGGGCACAGGGGTCCAGTGGAGGGAGAGTTGAAATGAAGAAAAGGGTGGAAACAGCAAAGGAAGAGACAGCACCAGCAGCACACAAAAAGATCTGACTTTTACCAGAGATGATGAGGGGAAAACGCGAACGCAGTCCCCCACTACCACAAATTATGCAGTCGAGTTTCCCGCATTTGGGGAAATCGCAGGGATCAGCACACCCGGAGTGCAATGGATGAGCCTCGCCCTGGGAGAACCACCTTCGTGATCATGGTATCTCCCCTGCCAGGTAAGTATGAGTTGGACTAGGGCTCAGGAGGGCCCCTGCTTGGGCACACCCCCGTCAAGTGAAGGAGGTTGACCGGAGCCATGACAAGTGAACTCTCGGTAGGGGACGGGAAAAGAAAACTGCAGGGAGGCTGCATCTCTTCACGTTGACATGGGAAGGCGGAAGGGTGACTGTTCCTGAAGCACCCCCAAACTATGCGCACAACTAGTGCAAATCCTTCCCAGGGCACACTGCAGCAGATGAATTTGCATACCGTCATGTCATAAAAGCAGTCGGGCACAGTTACAGTAGCTGCAACCCTCATCTCCATATGAAAAGCAACAGGCAGTGCACCGTCCTATGTCTCAATGGGTTCTTAAATTGGAAAATAAAATATAAAAGGCAGCTTGAGATTTAACCCCCTCGCTGCTGAGGGTTTTCTCATCCTCGCACCGAGACCATTTTCCGACGTTAGCGCTCGTCCGAACGTCGTCGTCACGGATTTCTTTTTATTTATTTTTTCTTTCTTTCTTATCCCCCCTGCGGCACTCACACAAATTATACCTTGGTTTTTGTTTTTGTTTTTTTTCTTTCAAAAGACTTTGTAGTCTCAAAAAAGCCATTAGTCTTTTTACTGATTTGAACACGTCAAAAGTTGTTTCACCCAAATGGCCCAAAAAGCGTATTTCTCAAGCAAGTGAACCAAAAGCAAATGTGATTTTTTTTTCTTTTGTCCCCCGTCTTATAAGCACCATAGACAAATACTTTGTGTTTTGCCACCAATCCACCTGCCCAAAATCTGCACGCAAACCAAAAATGCTCTCTTTCTTCTAGTTTTCGCCGCCTCAATTTAAACGCTTACTATGTGTAGGAAGACTACGGCAGCCCAGCGAGGCCTACCATTTTACAAAGTAGACAAGCTACTGCATGAAATGAGGGAGCAAAGTTTTTTTTCTCTCTCCCCCTCATATCTGACACAATCTGGGGGCCTACTTTACAAAGCAAGTGAAACCGTGTGGGTCCTGCAGCGCCCTGTATTGGTTGTATATGCGAAGCACAGTACAAGGCCGGAAAAAGCAAGGAAGCATGCAGCCAGCGCACAGGAGAAGAGATGAGAAGAGAGCGCTGAGTGAAAGATAGAAGCGCACCTTAACGGGCACAGGGGTCCAGTGGAGGGAGGGTTGAAATGAAGAAAAGGATGGAAACAGCAAAGGAAGAGACAGCACCAGCAGCACACAAAAAGATCTGACTTTTACCAGAGATGATGAGGGGAAAGCGCGAACGCAGTCCCCCACTACCACAAATTATGCAGTCGAGTTTCCCTCATTTGGGGAAATCGCAGGGGTCAGCACACCCGGAGTGCAATGGATGAGCCTCGCCCTGGGAGAACCACCTTCGTGATCATGGTATCTCCCCTGCCAGGTAAGTATGAGTTGGACTAGGGCTCAGGAGGGCCCCTGCTTGGGCACACCCCCGTCAAGTGAAGGAGGTTGACCGGAGCCATGACAAGTGAACTCTCGGCAGGGGACGGGAAAAGAAAACTGCAGGGAGGCTGCATCTCTTCACGTTGACATGGGAAGGCGGAAGGGTGACTGTTCCTGAAGCACCCCCAAACTATGCGCACAACTAGTGCAAATCCTTCCCAGGGCACACTGCAGCAGATGAATTTGCATACCGTCATGTCATAAAAGCAGTCGGGCACAGTTACAGTAGCTGCAACCCTCATCTCCATATGAAAAGCAACAGGCAGTGCACCGTCCTATGTCTCAATGGGTTCTTAAATTGGAAAATAAAATATAAAAGGCAGCTTGAGATTTAACCCCCTCGCTGCTGAGGGTTTTCTCATCCTCGCACCAAGACCATTTTCCGACGTTAGCGCTCGTCCGAACGTCGTCGTCACGGATTTCTTTTTATTTATTTTTTCTTTCTTTCTTATCCCCCCTGCGGCACTCACACAAATTATACCTTGGTTTTTGTTTGTTTTTTTTTTCTTTCAAAAGACTTTGTAGTCTCAAAAAAGCCATTAGTCTTTTTACTGATTTGAACACGTCAAAAGTTGTTTCACCCAAATGGCCCAAAAAGCGTATTTCTCAAGCAAGTGAACCAAAAGCAAATGTGATTTTTTTTCTTTTGTCCCCCGTCTTATAAGCACCATAGACAAATACTTTGTGTTTTGCCACCAATCCACCTGCCCAAAATCTGCACGCAAACCAAAAATGCTCTCTTTCTTCTAGTTTTCGCCGCCTCAATTTAAACGCTTACTATGTGTAGGAAGACTACGGCAGCCCAGCGAGGCCTACCATTTTACAAAGTAGACAAGCTACTGCATGAAATGAGGGAGCAAAGTTTTTTTTCTCTCTCCCCCTCATATCTGACACAATCTGGGGGCCTACTTTACAAAGCAAGTGAAACCGTGTGGGTCCTGCAGCGCCCTGTATTGGTTGTTTATGCGAAGCACAGTACAAGGCCGGAAAAAGCAAGGAAGCATGCAGCCAGCGCACAGGAGAAGAGATGAGAAGAGAGCGCTGAGTGAAAGATAGAAGCGCACCTTAACGGGCACAGGGGTCCAGTGGAGGGAGAGTTGAAATGAAGAAAAGGATGGAAACAGCAAAGGAAGAGACAGCACCAAAAAAGATCTGACTTTTACCAGAGATGATCAGGGGAAAGCGCGAACGCAGTCCCCCACTACCACAAATTATGCAGTCGAGTTTCCCGCATTTGGGGAAATCGCAGGGGTCAGCACACCCGGAGTGCAATGGATGAGCCTCGCCCTGGGAGAACCACCTTCGTGATCATGGTATCTCCCCTGCCAGGTAAGTATGAGTTGGACTAGGGCTCAGGAGGGCCCCTGCTTGGGCACACCCCCGTCAAGTGAAGGAGGTTGACCGGAGCCATGACAAGTGAACTCTCGGCAGGGGACGGGAAAAGAAAACTGCAGGGAGGCTGCATCTCTTCACGTTGACATGGGAAGGCGGAAGGGTGACTGTTCCTGAAGCACCCCCAAACTATGCGCACAACTAGTGCAAATCCTTCCCAGGGCACACTGCAGCAGATGAATTTGCATACCGTCATGTCATAAAAGCAGTCGGGCACAGTTACAGTAGCTGCAACCCTCATCTCCATATGAAAAGCAACAGGCAGTGCACCGTCCTATGTCTCAATGGGTTCTTAAATTGGAAAATAAAATATAAAAGGCAGCTTGAGATTTAACCCCCTCGCTGCTGAGGGTTTTCTCATCCTCGCACCGAGACCATTTTCCGACGTTAGCGCTCGTCCGAACGTCGTCGTCACGGATTTCTTTTTATTTATTTTTTCTTTCTTTCTTATCCCCCCTGCGGCACTCACACAAATTATACCTTGGTTTTTGTTTGTTTGTTTTTTCTTTCAAAAGACTTTGTAGTCTCAAAAAAGCCATTAATCTTTTTACTGATTTGAACACGTCAAAAGTTGTTTCACCCAAATGGCCCAAAAAGCGTATTTCTCAAGCAAGTGAACCAAAAGCAAATGTGATTTTTTTTCTTTTGTCCCCCGTCTTATAAGCACCATAGACAAATACTTTGTGTTTTGCCACCAATCCACCTGCCCAAAATCTGCACGCAAACCAAAAATGCTCTCTTTCTTCTAGTTTTCGCCGCCTCAATTTAAACGCTTACTATGTGTAGGAAGACTACGGCAGCCCAGCGAGGCCTACCATTTTACAAAGTAGACAAGCTACTGCATGAAATGAGGGAGCAAAGTTTTTTTTCTCTCTCCCCCTCATATCTGACACAATCTGGGGGCCTACTTTACAAAGCAAGTGAAACCGTGTGGGTCCTGCAGCGCCCTGTATTGGTTGTATATGCGAAGCACAGTACAAGGCCGGAAAAAGCAAGGAAGCATGCAGCCAGCGCACAGGAGAAGAGATGAGAAGAGAGCGCTGAGTGAAAGATAGAAGCGCACCTTAACGGGCACAGGGGTCCAGTGGAGGGAGGGTTGAAATGAAGAAAAGGATGGAAACAGCAAAGGAAGAGACAGCACCAGCAGCACACAAAAAGATCTGACTTTTACCAGAGATGATCAGGGGAAAGCGCGAACGCAGTCCCCCACTACCACAAATTATGCAGTCGAGTTTCCCGCATTTGGGGAAATCGCAGGGGTCAGCACACCCGGAGTGCAATGGATGAGCCTCGCCCTGGGAGAACCACCTTCGTGATCATGGTATCTCCCCTGCCAGGTAAGTATGAGTTGGACTAGGGCTCAGGAGGGCCCCTGCTTGGGCACACCCCCGTCAAGTGAAGGAGGTTGACCGGAGCCATGACAAGTGAACTCTCGGCAGGGGACGGGAAAAGAAAACTGCAGGGAGGCTGCATCTCTTCACGTTGACATGGGAAGGCGGAAGGGTGACTGTTCCTGAAGCACCCCCAAACTATGCGCACAACTAGTGCAAATCCTTCCCAGGGCACACTGCAGCAGATGAATTTGCATACCGTCATGTCATAAAAGCAGTCGGGCACAGTTACAGTAGCTGCAACCCTCATCTCCATATGAAAAGCAACAGGCAGTGCACCGTCCTATGTCTCAATGGGTTCTTAAATTGGAAAATAAAATATAAAAGGCAGCTTGAGATTTAACCCCCTCGCTGCTGAGGGTTTTCTCATCCTCGCACCGAGACCATTTTCCGACGTTAGCGCTCGTCCGAACGTCGTCGACACGGATTTCTTTTTATTTATTTTTTCTTTCTTTCTTATCCCCCCTGCGGCACTCACACAAATTATACCTTGGTTTTTGTTTGTTTGTTTTTTCTTTCAAAAGACTTTGTAGTCTCAAAAAAGCCATTAGTCTTTTTACTGATTTGAACACGTCAAAAGTTGTTTCACCCAAATGGCCCAAAAAGCGTATTTCTCAAGCAAGTGAACCAAAAGCAAATGTGATTTTTTTTTCTTTTGTCCCCCGTCTTATAAGCACCATAGACAAATACTTTGTGTTTTGCCACCAATCCACCTGCCCAAAATCTGCACGCAAACCAAAAATGCTCTCTTTCTTCTAGTTTTCGCCGCCTCAATTTAAACGCTTACTATGTGTAGGAAGACTACGGCAGCCCAGCGAGGCCTACCATTTTACAAAGTAGACAAGCTACTGCATGAAATGAGGGAGCAAAGTTTTTTTTCTCTCTCCCCCTCATATCTGACACAATCTGGGGGCCTACTTTACAAAGCAAGTGAAACCGTGTGGGTCCTGCAGCGCCCTGTATTGGTTGTATATGCGAAGCACAGTACAAGGCCGGAAAAAGCAAGGAAGCATGCAGCCAGCGCACAGGAGAAGAAATGAAAAGAGAGCGCTGAGTGAAAGATAGAAGCGCACCTTAACGGGCACAGGGGTCCAGTGGAGGGAGAGTTGAAATGAAGAAAAGGATGGAAACAGCAAAGGAAGAGACAGCACCAAAAAAGATCTGACTTTTACCAGAGATGATCAGGGGAAAGCGCGAACGCAGTCCCCCACTACCACAAATTATGCAGTCGAGTTTCCTGCATTTGGGGAAATCGCAGAGGTCAGCACACCCGGAGTGCAATGGATGAGCCTCGCCCTGGGAGAACCACCTTCGTGATCATGGTATCTCCCCTGCCAGGTAAGTATGAGTTGGACTAGGGCTCAGGAGGGCCCCTGCTTGGGCACACCCCCGTCAAGTGAAGGAGGTTGACCGGAGCCATGACAAGTGAACTCTCGGCAGGGGACGGGAAAAGAAAACTGCAGGGAGGCTGCATCTCTTCACGTTGACATGGGAAGGCGGAAGGGTGACTGTTCCTGAAGCACCCCCAAACTATGCGCACAACTAGTGCAAATCCTTCCCAGGGCACACTGCAGCAGATGAATTTGCATACCGTCATGTCATAAAAGCAGTCGGGCACAGTTACAGTAGCTGCAACCCTCATCTCCATATGAAAAGCAACAGGCAGTGCACCGTCCTATGTCTCAATGGGTTCTTAAATTGGAAAATAAAATATAAAAGGCAGCTTGAGATTTAACCCCCTCGCTGCTGAGGGTTTTCTCATCCTCGCACCGAGACCATTTTCCGACGTTAGCGCTCGTCCGAACGTCGTCGACACGGATTTCTTTTTATTTATTTTTTCTTTCTTTCTTATCCCCCCTGCGGCACTCACACAAATTATACCTTGGTTTTTGTTTGTTTGTTTTTTCTTTCAAAAGACTTTGTAGTCTCAAAAAAGCCATTAGTCTTTTTACTGATTTGAACACGTCAAAAGTTGTTTCACCCAAATGGCCCAAAAAGCGTATTTCTCAAGCAAGTGAACCAAAAGCAAATGTGATTTTTTTTCTTTTGTCCCCCGTCTTATAAGCACCATAGACAAATACTTTGTGTTTTGCCACCAATCCACCTGCCCAAAATCTGCACGCAAACCAAAAATGCTCTCTTTCTTCTAGTTTTCGCCGCCTCAATTTAAACGCTTACTATGGGGTCCATGTACTAAACGAAGATAAGCCTCCACAACGAAAAATTCAGTGAAAATGCTTGTACATATCGCTTCTCTGCATGTACTAAAGCATTTTCACTGACTGTTATCTGCCTGTGCTAAGTACTGTGCCTAATATCGCACTGCCATAGGCTACTATGGCGGCGATATTCCCCTCTGCTATTACTAAAACCTCTGATGGCTCACCGCTGCCCCTTTCCTCCTGTGCCCGCTTCGTCAGGTTTAGCTGCCGTTAACAGCCCTCCGGGCAGCACAGAGCCGCTATCTGCTGACCTGCAGTGTTCGTTTTTGTTTTACTGATTAAAGTTTTTCTTGTTTGTAAAAAAGAATCCTGCTGGAGCAGGTCACTCAGCTGACGTCACGTGGCTTCTTTCACTCTGTCTGTGTCCTCGAGGCAGGTTGATGCAGGGTAGATGCTAGAATCAAGTGAGCTAAGGGACCTTTTCCGTAAGGGGGAGGAGTTACGACGCAAGGGGGAGGGGCTAGGCCAGCGGGATAGTTCCTCTACTATCCACGCCACCAACTATTACCTTTAGTAATTAGGTGGTGAGCGAAGCGGAGCGAGCCACCGTGCCCGAAGCGTGGCGAGCGAAGCGAGCCCGCGAGGGTACTTTTCGGGTACCCTGTTCGCCCGTAGCTCCTCCCCCTGGTGACGTAGCTCCTCCCCTCAATACGTCACAAGGTCCCTTCAGCCCCTCCGATATAGAACCAACCGTTGATGCAGCTGTGCAGTGTGTTTCTGGATCCTGGATTGTTTATTTATTAGAGCTCTCTCTTGTTTAGCCCTGGTCAGGATACTCAGTGTAAATTGTGAGTTTTTATATAATAAAGGCTGTGACTGTGTCTGTTGTGTGGGTGGGCTCTGGGTGATGTATTTGTGTTGGCAGCAGCAGAACCATCTGTAGACATGACAGGATGATGACCTCTTGTCAGCTATATATCTTTACTATTGTGCTGCAGTGTCAGTAAAGGGGTTTCTGTCATTGCACCACACCAAGACCACATACATCAGACAGGTCTGACTACTGCTACATATATCCTCAGAAAAAGTTTCATTATATGTCCTTTCTCGTCTCATGTCATCTGCCTCTCCCAAACCCACATATCTCTCTCTTTCCCTACTCCCCTTCTCTCTCCCTGCACCTCTGTTTCTATCCCCCTACAGGTATACCTCTTCCCCTAACCCCTGTTACACTATTTACGCCCCTCGGTCTTTCTGCCTTGTGAGCGATCACCACACTGCCTGCATTTTGTCAGCCGGCATCCCACTGTCTGTAATCATCCCAACCCCTACCCACCCCCCATCTCTTTCTCTTCCACTCCCCCTTAATGTTTCCTTTCAAATCCTAATTGGCCCTACACACTGGCACATCTGCCACCGAGTTGCCCGACGGCGGATACAGCCGACGGGCGATCCGGTGACGGGGGCATTGAAGTTTCTTCACTCCCCCCGTCACCCGGCTCCATAGCACTGCATGCTAATATGGACAATCTCGTCCATATTGGCCTGCATGCATAAGCGACGGGGCACCAACAATTAATGAGCGCAGGGCCGCACATCGTTAATCATTGGTGTCTACACACTGCACGATATGAACGAGAACGTTCATATCGTGCATTTTATCTGCCAGTGTGTAGGGCCCTTATGTCCCCATGTCTCCCTCAATTCCCAACCACCAAGTCTTTTGTACTTTTAGCCTCCATGTCTCTTGGTCCTTCTTCCCGACCAGCCTCTCAAACTCCTTTTCACTACAGGTATATCTTTCTCCTCTCCGTCTGTGTCTCTCATTCTCTTTATTCCCTACAGGATTACCATTCTCCTCTCCCACTGTGTCTCTCATTCTCTATCACCCTACAGGTATATCTTTCTCCTCTCCCTCTGTGTGTCTCATTCTCTATCACCCTACAGGTATATTTTTCTCCTCTCCCTCTGTGTCTCTCATTCTCTATCCCCCTACAGGTATATCTTTCTCCTCTCCCTCTGTGTCTCTCATTCTCTATCCCCCTACAGGTATTTCTCTATCGTCCTAGTGGATGCTGGGGTTCCTGAAAGGACCATGGGGAATAGCGGCTCCGCAGGAGACAGGGCACAAAAAGTAAAGCTTTAGGATCAGGTGGTGTGCACTGGCTCCTCCCCCTATGACCCTCCTCCAAGCCAGTTAGATTTTTGTGCCCGGCCGAGAAGGGTGCAATCTAGGTGGCTCTCCTAAAGAGCTGCTTAGGAAAGTTTAGCTTAGGTTTTTTATTTTACAGTGAGTCCTGCTGGCAACAGGATCACTGCAACGAGGGACTTAGGGGAGAAGAAGTGAACTCACCTGCGTGCAGGATGGATTGGCTTCTTGGCTACTGGACATCAGCTCCAGAGGGACGATCACAGGTACAGCCTGGATGGTCACCGGAGCCTTGCCGCCGGCCCCCTTGCAGATGCTGAAGTAAGAAGAGGTCCAGAATCGGCGGCAGAAGACTCCTCAGTCTTCTAAAGGTAGCGCACAGCACTGCAGCTGTGCGCCATTTTCCTCTCAGCACACTTCACACGGCAGTCACTGAGGGTGCAGGGCGCTGGGAGGGGGGCGCCCTGGGAGGCAAATGAATACCTATTTTGGCTAAAAATACCTCACATATAGCCTCCGGAGGCTATATGGAGATATTTAACCCCTGCCAGACTCCGTTAAGAGCGGGAGACGAGGCCGCCGAAAAAGGGGCGGGGCCTATCTCCTCAGCACACAGCGCCATTTTCCCTCACAGAAAGGCTGGAGGGAAGGCTCCCAGGCTCTCCCCTGCACTGCACTACAGAAACAGGGTTAAAACAGAGAGGGGGGGCACTAATTTGGCGATATGCTTATATATATATTAAGATGCTATAAGGGAAAACACTTATATAAGGTTGTCCCTATATAATTATAGCGTTTTTGGTGTGTGCTGGCAAACTCTCCCTCTGTCTCTCCAAAGGGCTAGTGGGTCCTGTCCTCTATCAGAGCATTCCCTGTGTGTGTGCTGTGTGTCGGTACGTGTGTGTCGACAGGTAGGAGGACGATGTTGGTGAGGAGGCGGAGCAATTGCCTGTAATGGTGATGTCACTCTCTAGGGAGTCGACACCGGAATGGATGGCTTATTTAGGAAATTACGTGATAATGTCAACACGCTGCAAGGTCGGTTGACGACATGAGACGGCCGACAAACAATTAGTACGGTCCAGACGTCTCAAAAACACCGTCAAGGGTTTTAAAACGCCCGTTTACTTTAGTCGGTCGACACAGACACAGACAGGGACACTGAATCCAGTGTCGACGGTGAATAAACAAACGTATTCCTTATTAGGGCCACACGTTAAAGGCAATGAAGGAGGTGTTACGTATTTCTGATACTACAAGTACCACAAAAGAGGGTATTATGTGGGATGTGAAAAAACTACCATAGTTTTTCCTGAATCAGATAAATTAAATAAAGTGTGTGATGATGCGTGGGTTCCCCCCGATAGAAAATTATGGGCGGTATACCCTTTTCCGCCAGAAGTTAGGGCGCATTGGGAAACACCCTTTAAGGTGGATAAGGCGCTCACACGCTTATCAAAACAAGTGGCGGTACCGTCTATAGATAGGGCCGTCCTCAAGGACCAGCTGACAAGGCTGGAAAATATAATAAAAAGTATATACACACATACTGGTGTTATACTGCGGCCAGCGATCGCCTCAGCCTGGATGTGCAGAGCTAGGGTGGCTTGGTCGGATTCCCTGACTAAAAATATTGATACCCTTGACAGGGACAGTATTTTATTGACTATAGAGCATTTCTATATATGCGAGATGCACAGAGGGATATTTGCACTCTGGCATCATGAATAAACGCGATGTCCATAACTGCCAGAAGATGTTATGGACACGACAGTGGTCAGGTGATGCAGATTCCAAACGGCACAGTATGGCCGTATACAGGAAGAGGACTTGTTTGGGGTCGGTCCATCGGACCTGGTGGTCACGGCAACTGCTGGAAAATCCACCGTTTTTTACCCTAAGTCACATCTCTGCAGAAAAAGACACCGTCTTTTCAGCCTCAGTCCTCTCGTCACTATAAGATCATATCTGCCCAGGGATAGAGGAAAGGGAAGAAGACTGCAGCAGGCAGCCCATTCCCAGGAACAGAAGCGTTCCACCGCGTCTGACAAGTTCTCAGCATGGCGCTGAGACCGTACAGGACCCCTGGATCCTACAAGTAGTATCCCGGGGGTACAGATGGGAATGTCGAGACGTTTCCCCTTCGCAGGCTCCTGAAGTCTGCTTTACCAAGTCTCCCTCCGACAAGGAGGTAGTATGGGAAAAAATTCACAAGCTGTATTCCCAGCAGGTGATAATTAAATTACCCCTCCTACTACAGAAAAGGGGTATTATTCCACACTATATTGTGGTACTGAAGCCAGAAGGCTAGGTGAGACTTATTCTAAAAATTTGTTTTTGAACACTTACAAAGGTTCAAATTAAGATGAAGTCACTCAGAGCAGTGATAACGAACCAGGAATAAGGGGACTATATAGTGTCCCGGGACATCAGGGATGCTTACCTCTATGTCCCAAATTTGCCCTTCTCACTAAGGGTACCTCAGGTTCGTGGTGCAGAACTGTCACTATCAGTTTCAGACGCTGCCGTTTGGATTGTCCACGGCACCCTGGGGTCTTTACCAAGGTAATGGCCGAATTGATGATTCTTCTTCGAAGAAAAGGCGTCTTAATTATCCCTTACTTGGACGATCTCCTGATAGGGGCATAGTCCAGGGAACAGTTGGAGGTCGGAGTAGCACTATCTCGGATACTGCTACAATCAGCACGGGTGGATTCTAAATATTCCAAAATCGCAGCTGATCCCGACGACACGTCTGCTGTGCCTAGGGATGATTCTGGACACAGTCCAGAAAAAGGTGTTTCTCCCGGAAGAGAAAGCCAGGGAGTTATCCGAGCAAGTCAGGAACCTCCTAAAAACAGTGCATCATTGCACAAGGGTCCTGGTAAAAATGGTGGCTTCCTACGAAGCAATTCCATTCGGCAGATTTCACGTAAGAACTTTTCAGTGGGATCTGCTGGACAAATGGTCCGGATCGCATCTTCAGATGCATCAGCGGATAACCCAATATCCAAGGACAAGGGTGTCTCTCCTGTGGTGGTTATAGAGTGCTCATCTTCTAGAGGGCAGCAGATTCGGCATTCAGGATTGGATGCTGGTAACCACGGAGCCCAGCCTGAGAGGCTGGGGAGCAGTCACACAAGGAAAAAATTTCCAGGGAGTGTGATCAAGTATGGAGACTTTTCTCCACATAAATATACTGGAGCTAAGGGTAAATTTATAATGCTCTAAGCTTAGCAAGACCTCTGCTTCAAGGTCAGCCGGTATTGATCCAGTGGGAAAAACATCACGGCAGTCGCCCACGTAAACAGACAGGGCGACACAAGAAGCAGGAGGGCAATGGCAGAAACTGCAAGGACTTTTCGCTGGGCGGAAAATCATGTGATAACACTGTCAGCAGTTTTTCATCCCGGGAATGGAAACTGGGAAGCAGACTTCCTCAGCACGACCTCCACCCGGGAGAGTGGAAACTTCATTGAGAAGTTTTTTCCACATGATTGTAAACCGTTGGGAAATACCAAAGGTGGACATGATGGCGTCCCGTCTGAACAAAAAACGGGACAGGTATTGCGCCAGGTCAAGAGACCCTCAGGCAATAGATGTGGACGTTCTGGTAACACCGTGGGTGTACCAGTCGGTGTATGTGTTCCCTCCTCTGCTTCTCATACCTAAGGTGCTGAGAATTATAAGACGTAGAGGAGTAAGAACTATACTCATGGCTCCGGATTGGCCAAGAAGGACTTGGTACCCGGAACTTCAAGAGATGCTTACAGAGGTCTTATGGCCTCTGCCGCTAAGAAGGGACTTGCTTCAGCAAGTACCATGTCTGTTCCAAGACTTACCGCAGCTGCGTTTGTCGGCATGGCGATGGAAAGCCGGATCCTAAGGGAAAAAAGGCATTCCGGAAGAGGTCATTCCTACCCTGGTCAAAGCCAGAAAGGAGGTGACCGCACAACATTATCACCACGTGTGGCGAAAATATGTTGCGTGGTGTGAGGCCAGGAAGGCCCCACAAAGAAATTTCAACTCGGTCGTTTCCTGCATTTCCTGCAAACAGGAGTGTCTATGGGCCTCAAATTGGGGTCCATTAAGGTTCAAATTCGGCCCTGTAAATTTTCTTCCAGAAAGAATTGGCTTCAGTTCCTGAAGTCCAGAAGTTTGTCAAGGGAGTATTGCATATACAAACCCCTTTTTTGTGCCTCCAGTGGCACTGTGGGATCTCAACGTAGTTCTGGGATTCCTCAAATCACATTGGTTTAAAACCAGTCAAATATGTGGATTTGAAGCATCTCACATAAAAAGTGACCATGCTCTTGGCCCTGGCCTGGACCAGGCGAGTGTCAAATTGGTGGTTTTTTCTCAAAAAAGCCCATATCTGTTTGTCCATTCGGACAGGGCAGAGCTGCGGACTCGTCCCCAGTTCTCTCCCTAAGGTGGTGTCAGTGTTTCACCTGAACCAGCTTATTGTGGTGCCTTGCACCTACTAGGGACTTGGAGGACTCCAAGTTGCTAGGAGTTGTCAGGGCCCTGAAAATATGTTCCAGGACAGCTGGAGTCAGAAAATCTGACTCGCTGTTTATACTGTATGCACCCAACAAGTTGGGTGCGCCTGCTTCTAAGCAGGCGATTGCTCGTTGGATTTGTAACACATTCTGAGGCAGGCCTGCCACAGTCTAAATCGGTTAAGGCCCATTCCACAAGGAAGGTGGGCTCATCTTGGGCGGCTGCCCGAGAGGTCTCGGCATTACAACTCTGCCGAGCAGCTACGTGGTCAGGGGAGAACACGTTTGTAAAATTCTACAAATTTGATATCCTGGCAAAAGAGGACCTGGAGTTCTCTCATTCGGTGCTGCAGAGTAATCCGCACTCTCCCGCCCGTTTGGGAGCTTTGGTATAATCCCCATGGTCCTTTCAGGAACCCCAGCATCCACTAGGACGATAGAGAAAATAAGAATTTACTTACCGATAATTCTATTTCTCGGAGTCCGTAGTGGATGCTGGGCGCCCATCCCAAGTGCGGATTATCTGCAATACTTGTACATAGTTACAAAAATCGGGTTATTATTGTTGTGAGCCATCTTTTCAGAGGCTCCGCTGTTATCATACTGTTAACTGGGTTTAGATCACAAGTTGTACGGTGTGATTGGTGTGGCTGGTATGAGTCTTACCCGGGATTCATAATTCCTCCCTTATTGTGTACGCTCGTCCGGGCACAGTACCTAACTGGCTTGGAGGAGGGTCATAGGGGGAGGAGCCAGTGCACACCACCTGATCCTAAAGCTTTACTTTTTGTGCCCTGTCTCCTGCGGAGCCGCTATTCCCCATGGTCCTTTCAGGAACCCCAGCATCCACTACGGACTCCGAGAAATAGAATTATCGGTAAGTAAATTCTTATTATCTTTCTCCTCTCCCTCTGTGTCTCTCATTCTCTAACCCCCTACAGGTATATTTTTCTCCTCTCCCTCTGTGTCTCTCATTCTCTAACCCCCTGCAGGTATATTTTTCTCCTCTCCCTCTGTGTCTCTCATTCTCTATCCCCCTACAGGTATATCTTTCTCCTCTCCCTCTGTGTCTCTCATTCTCTAACCCCCTACAGGTATATTTTTCTCCTCTCCCTCTGTGTCTCTCATTCTCTAACCCCCTACAGGTATATTTTTCTCCTCTCCCTCTGTGTCTCTCATTCTCTAACCCCCTACAGGTATATCTTTCTCCTCTCCCTCTGTGTCTCTCATTCTCTATCCCCCTACAGGATTACCTTTCTCCAGTGCTGCGTTACACGTGCCAGTTTTCTTTTTTTTATCTCCCTCCAGGGGTGTCGTGGACACCCCCAGTGTGAGAAGTTGTGGTGTCATGCTGGTCCTTCTGGATCCCGGTATCGTGAGCGCTGGGTTCCCGACCGTCAGGATCCTGACTTGCTCCCTTCTCCAGCTCTCGTTGAGATTTCAAGATGGATAGTTATCTAGTAGGTCTCAGGGGCAGATTTATTAAGCCTGGTGAAGTGATAAAGTGGAAGGTGGTAAAGCACCAGCCAATCGGCTCCTAACTTCCATGTTACAGGCTGGGTTTTGAAAAATGACAGTTAGGAGCTGACTGGCTGGTGCTTTATCACCTTTCACTTAATCACTTCACTAGGCTTAATAAATGGGTTTGGGACTCAAGGTTGACACCACTTTGGTCGACACCACAAATAGGTCGACATGGTCAAAATGTCGACATGAACAAGGTTGACACAAACAAAGGTCGACATGAGTTTTTTCTGTTTTTTTGGTGTCGTTTTCGCCGTAAAAATAACTGGAAACCCCCATTAGTGCACAGTGTTCCCTCGCATGGTTCGCATCACTCGCCATGCTTTAGGCAAGGTGCCTTGCTCCACTACCGCTGCGCTCGGCACAGGTTACTATTCCCAATCGTAGTCCAAGTGGATAGCAAAGTATGGAAAAGGTTGTTAAAAAAATAAATAAAAAATGTGAAAAACTCATGTCGACCATTTTTCAGGTCGACCTTAGGTGTGTCGTCCAATGGGTGTCGAGCTTAGTGGTGTCGACCAGGAGTCTCGATATCATTCATAAATCTGCCGCTCAGTTCCTGGCTGATTTAGTTTTTTTTGTTTATATAAACAGAGGTGCTTTTTGTTCTGAGATGGGTGAACCAAATTAGAGGCTTCTAAATTATGGAGGTCCTTCCGACTTGTTCGCTTGTTGCCGATTTTCGCAACGGAGCGATTAATGCAAAAATGCGCATGCGCATGGTACGCAGTGCGCATGCGCTAAGTATTTTAGCTCAAAACTTAGTAGACTTATTCACGGCAGAACAAATAATTTTCATCGTTAAAGTGATCGGAGTGTGATTGACAGGAAGTGGGTGTTTCTGGGAAGAAACTGACCATTTTCAGGGAGTGTGCGGAAAAACGCATGCGGGCCAGGAAAAAACGCGGGAGTGTCTGGAGAAACAGGGGAGTGGCTGTCCGAACACAGAGCGTGTTTGTGACGTCAAACCAGGAACGAAACGGGCTGAGCTGATCGCAGTGTAGGAGTAAGTCTCGAGCTACTCAGAAACTGCTAAGAATTTTCTATTCGCACTTCTGCTAATCTTTCGTTCAAAATTCTGCTAAGCTAAGATACACTCCCAGAGGGAGGCGGCCTAGCGTGTGCAATACTGCTAAAATCTGCTTGCGAGCGAACAACTTGGAATCACCCCATATGTCCCGTGTTTTTCTCCCAATATCCCGGTAATAAGAAATTACTTTCCAGGGCTATTTTCCCATATTATCCTGCAGGGACAGCAGCTCCAATAAGATCCCGTCAATGTGCAGACTAGAATGAAAAATTATATTTTACATGAGTACAGTAGTTTGCGTTCTATGGGGGTAATTCCAAGTTGATCGCAGCAGGATTTTTGTTAGCAAATGGGCAAAACCATGAGCACTGCAGGGGAGGCAGATGTAACATGTGCAGAGAGAGTTAGATTTGGGTGGGGTGTGTTCAATCTGCAATCTAATTTGCAGTGTAAAAATAAAGCAGCCAGTATTTACCCTGCACAGAAACAAAGTAAACCTCCCAAATCTAACACTTTCTGCACGTTATATCTGCCTCCCCTGCAGTGCACATGGGCCCTCATTCCGAGTTGTTCGCTTGCTAGCTGCTTTTAGCAGTATTGCACACGCTAAGCCGCCGCCCTCTGGGAGTGAATCTTAGCTTAGCAGAATTGCGAACGAAAGATACTCAAAATAGCGAAGAGAAAATTCGTAGCAGTTTCTGAGTAGCTCGAGACTTACTCTTCCAGTGCGATCAGTTCAGTGCTTGTCGTTCCTGGTTTGATGTCACAAACACACCCAGCGTTCGCCCAGCCACTCCCCCGTTTCTCCAGCCACTCCTGCGTTTTTCCCTGAAACGCCAGCGTTTTTTCACACACTCCCATAAAACGTCCAGTTTCCGCCCAGAAACACCCACTTCCTGTCAATCACATTACGATCAGCAGAACGATGAAAAAACTTCGTAATGCCGTGAGTAAAATACCAAACTACTTAGCAAATTTACTTGACACAGCCGCAGTGCGAACATTGCGCATGCACAGTTTGCGAAAAATCGCTCCGATGCGAAGTAAAATAACGAGCGAACAACTCGGAATGAGGGCCATGGTTTTGCCCATTTGCTAACAAAAATCCTGCTGCGATCAACTTGGAATTACCCCCTATATGTGGACTCAGCAGAGCTACTGAGCTCCTCATATCCAAACTGTGTTAATGGAAACCATTGGCTGTGTTGGCGAAGGTCATCTACATATGGCTGAGCTTTTCGGAGCTGCACAAATTTGTCCCTTTCCCCGCCAACTTGGATTCATATGATGACTAAAGGTGCGATCAATATTGGCCCGGGACGTGGTCTCTATTTACTAAGCTTTGGAGAGAGATAAAGTGGTTACTGATAAACTACCAGTCAATCAGCTCGTAACTGTCACGTTTTTGTTTTTTTTTAAATGTCAGGAGCTGGTTGCTTGGTACTTATCTCCTTGTAATGCTTAGTAAATACACCCCTGTATGCGCTGTGCTTCCCTTTCTATGTCCTCAGGGAAATCTTAAATTCTGCTGAGTTCCTCTGAATACTCATGTTTTAAAATAAATCTGTTTTACAAACAGGACACTTGAAATCAGCAAGAGTTTGGGCTTTGATGATACACATGCATGTTAGACATGGCATCTCCTCCCTTCCATCTCTGCACACTCTGGTCCAATCAGAGTGTTGAACGGTTTCGTGAAAGCCGGTGGTTGATGTATTATGCGCCGGCTGGATGCCTTGAGCGAGAGCCAGTAGGCTAAGCGCTGCCCACCCAGTGTACTGTGTAACCTGGGCCTAACGTGAGCAGGACAGATCCTCTGTATGTGACAGTGGCGTGCGGTGAGGTCACTGGCTGGTGAGGCACTACAGCCATAATGTACGCTGCATCCTGCCGATGACCCCTACCGCCTCCGAGCCAATGCCCGCTGCCACCGCCAATGGCTTACAAACTCGCCCATCATCAACTGACCCAGCCCTCCGCCACTAATTTGCATCTCAGTCCGATGCCGCCAATGCCCACTGCCTGCCTGCTCATCATACTTGTTGTATATTGTACATTTTTATAGAAAAAATAAATAAAAATAGTGTTTGGGACTGGGAAGGAAGTGGGAGGAGGGCATGAATGCAATTCTTTTGTCCAGGGCTTCCATTAACTTAATGGAGAAGGGTCTGAATGGGTTAAAAAAATGCGTGAGGTCCCCCCTCCAAAGTATAACCAGCCTCGGGCTCTTTGAGCCGGTCCTGGTTGTTTAAATACTGGGGAAAAATTGGACAGGGGTTCCCCGTATTTAGACAACCAGCACCGGGCTCTTAGTCCGGTCCTGGTTCCAAAAATACGGGGAACAAAAGATGTAGGGGTCCCCCGTATTTTTAAAACCAGCACCGGGCTCCACTAGCCAGGGACATAATGCCACCGCCGGGGGACACATTTATGTAGGTCCCTGCGGCCGTGGCATTACCCCCCCAACTAGTCACCCCTGGCCGGGGTTCCCTGGAGGAGTGGGGACCCCTTAAATCAAGGGGTCACCTCCCCTCCAGGCACCCAAGGGCCAGGGGTGAAGCCCGAGGCTGTCCCCAGCACCCCTGGGCGGTGGGTGCCGGGCTGATAGTCATGTGTGTAAAAAAAAGAATATTGTTTTTTGTTGTGGAACTACAAGGCCCATCAAGCCTCCCCCGCTTGCTGGTACTTGGAGAACCTCAAGTACCAGCATGCGGGGAAATAACGGGCCCGCTGGTACCTGTAATTCTACAACAAAAAAAATACCCAAATAAAAACACAACTCACACACCGTGAAAGTAAAGATTTATTAAAACACACTTACACACTCACACATACTTACCTACATCCCACGCCGTTCACGTCCACTTGTCCAGTAGAATCCAATAGGTGGTTCCTGTAAAAATAAGAGAAAGATTATTTACCTACATCCCACGTCGGTCACGTCCACTTGTCCAGTAGAATCCAATAGGGTAGGGGTTCCTGCAAAAATGAACATTATACTTACAAACTGAGAGAGAGAGAGAGAGAGTGTGAGGGCGGGATGTACTAAGCAGTAATATAGCGGTAAAACCTGTTACCGGCCCGATGTCTTTTCCCTGTATGTTCTATTAATCCTCAGCCTACTGCGCTGTCAGTTGCTTCTGCATCTCCTGTTACACGTGACTTCTTCGGCACGGTACCTGCTGTCATAGGTAGCCTATTGTTCCACCACGGGCACCGTATGTACGAGCGTACAGGACCTGTCACCTCCAGGCATATGTGCCATCGTTTAATGATCGGAGGTGATGGGTCCCATACGTTCGTATATACGGTGCCCGCGGTGGACCAATAGGCTACCTATGAGAGCAGGTATCGTGCAGAAGTCACGTGTAACAGGTGCAAGTGACAGCGTGGCAGGCTGGGGGTTAATTCAATACAGGGAAAATATATTGAGCTAGTAGGACACCCCCCCCCCCTACCTGCTGCTGGGGAGAGTCGCACGAGACCCACACACACACACACTCACCCCTACCTGCTGCTGCACACACACACACACACACACACACACACCCCTACCTGCTGCTGCACACACACCCCCTCCCCCCTACCTGCTGCTGCTGTACACCCCCCCCCCACACACACACACCTGCTGCTGCTGGACACACACACGCACACTACCTCTGCTGCTGCTGCTGCTGGACGACCCCCCCCCCCTACCTGCTGCTGCTGGACACACACACACAAACACTACCTCTGATGCTGCTGTACCCCCCGCCCCCACACACACCTGCTGCTGCTGGACGGATACACACACAAACACACACTATCTCTGCTGCTGGACGACCCCCCCCCCCCTACCTGCTGCTGCTGGACACACACAACACACACAAACACTACCTCTGATGCTGCTGTACCCCCCGCCCCCACACACACCTGCTGCTGCTGGACGGACACACACACAAACACACACTACCTCTGCTGCTGGACGTCCCCCCCCACCCCTCTACCTGCTGCTGCTGGCTGGACACACAACACACACAAACATTACCTGCTGGGGAGAACCGCACCGGAGGAGAGAGAGCCGCTCCGGTCAGCGGGAGGGTGAAGGAGGGGGAGAGCCACACACCACGGCGCTTTGATCAGCAGGAAGACGTAGGAGGTCGGGGAAGAGCCGCACTCCCGCCTACCTCCAGCGCCACTCGCCGCCGGGACCCGCCGCCTCCAGCGCCGCATGTGTGGGATTGGACAGCAGATCCAGCACTGGATCCGCTGTCCAATCACAGGTGCCTCGCTGACATGGGGGTGGTGTCTCTGTCAGCGAGGCACTTGCATATGTGCCGCTTTACCTATCTATTTGAATGGGCTTTTACAGCCCAAGCTTGGTCCCGCCCCCCAGCTCAGTCCCGTTTCCATTATGTTTGGGAGGCACTGCTATCAGTGCCTCCCAAACACATTTCAACCAGAAAAATTATTAGAATTACATAAAGAAAATACTTATGACACAGAATATGTGTCATAAGTATCTTCTTTATATTAATTTAATAATTAATCACTGCCTCCCCTGCCTGCGCGTCCCTGGTATGTGATCCTAGTCACCAAGAGCTGGGAGACTTGCTCTGTACGAGGGGACATTTGGATTATCAGTACAACACAATTTGTTCACAAAACATGAGGTTAATAGGGGCATTTGTCAAGGATCGCATATTGCATGCATGTGATCTGGGTGGGGTCTTAACGCCTCAGGATCGCATTGCAATTTGCGATCCTATCAGCCATGCAGCACATACAGTGTCAAGTGCTCCAAAAGCAGTCCGTCCCTGCAATGTGCCTGTGTGGGGGTGCCGGGCCATCTGCGCATGCGTGTTCACATGTTCGCCATGCCCAGGTGTCATTACAGGCGGTGGGTTTCTATGGAAGCCTGCCAGAACTACAACCGGCGAAGAGTAGCCCTAAGTCTAAAATGGGTAGCTACAATGGTAGCAGCAGGGGACAATGGTGTATAATCATAATACAAAACTAAAAAATAAATGATAATTATCAGTATACATCTCATGGGTTTGATGCACACTTACTTTTCAAAGACTTGAGTGCAGAGGCCAGAGTTTAGTGTGGTGCCCCATTCTGTGTGCTGCTTTTCCAGAACCCATACCACCTGGAACTGTCTCCGGATGGCAGCCACCATACTTCCTGGCGGGTATGCTGAGCCTGGCTTGATGGAGCATCCGTAGCCCCAGGCTGCCTAAGCGTGCTTTTGCATCCCCAGTGCCTCCCAATGAGGGTGGTGCACCTCATGTCTGCTCGCTTGGAACGTGCCTGGAGCAGTATTTGCCTTCAGGCTTTGTCATTTAGGGGGGGGGATGTATTTAGACAGTGACCCAACTAGAGGAGTGAGCCAATAGGATAAGTTGCCTCTAGAAATCAATCAGCTGCTCAGTTTTGTTTTGAAGTATGCAAATAATCAACTATTTTTTATTTATAATCTCCAATGGGCGACTTCTCCATCCCTTTCAATGCCCTCTACATGTCCCCTTGATAACCCTTATCCTTTTAAATCCAGAATTTTGCCGGGTAATTGCTGGAAATCCCGCTCTATATGCCCGAAGCATGCATGTGTGCCAAAACACAATTGCAATGTATCAACTGCTTTTGTGGACACAAAGGTGTGGCGGGGAAGGGGGGGGGGGAGGAAGGGTGTGATGGTCCAGCTGACACACGTTATTGCACACATAGGGGTTGGGGGAATTCTGAAGACACTTGCGGCCGGACATACGGGGATGGGGTGGAGGTTCTGGGATGCATGTGAAAATAAACATCGGGGGAATAAGTTGGAACGGGTGAACTGCATACACTGAACCAATACTGTTGGTTAGGACCGGAGTCACGTAATGCACACAGGAGTGAGGTGGAGTGGTGTATGTGTTTTACCACCAGCAGGCTTATGAAGGGTTAAGGTGGAAGAGAGTCAATTGGGTGAGAGCAGCAGCATTTGCTGTCAGGGTTGTGGAGAAAGAAGGGGGGGGGGGGGGGGGGACTCAAGAATCCAATGTGGCCGGGGTACCCTGGGGAAGTGGGGAACCCTTAAATCTAGGGGTCCCCCCCTCCATGCACCCAGGGGTGAAGCCCGAGGCTGTCCTCAGCACCCATGAGCAGTGGATGCCTGGGCTGATAGCCATTAAAAATGTGTGAAATAAGAATATTGTCTTTTGCAGTGGAACTACAAGTCCCAGCAAGCCACCCCCGCATGCTGGTACTTGGAAAACCACAAGAACCAGCATACAGGGAATTAATGGGCTCGCTAGTACCTCTAGTTCCACAAAGAAAGGAATACCCCCCAAAAAAATAACACACACACCGTAATAGTAAAACTTTATTTACACAAACTTGCACACTTATACACTCAAACATACTTACCTAGTGTTCCACGCAGCACTCCGGACCCCTTGTCCATGTAGAATCCATTGATGTCCCTGTAATCTAAAGTTAAAAACAAATAATTATATATGACACTCCCCCACTCGGTAAAAGCATCCCCCTATTTAAATCGGATAGACAAAATCTCCCATAGCCAAAATCGCTTGCGCACTTAGGGGTCTATTCATGAATGGATAAATGCTAGCTAGGCGGTACTATTATGATAGGCTGATTCTGGTCGCACCTCCACAGGCCAAGAGGAAAATCAGCCTATGGGGTTTATTCATGAATGTAGTGTTAAGTGTGGAGAAGTGAGTCTGTGGAGAGGTTGCCCGTGGCAACCAATCAGCTGCTCTTTACAACTGTATAGTATGCAAATTTTAAATGTTACTTGAATGCTGATTGGTCGCCTGGGGCACCATCTCCAACGGCTCAGTTTTCCCTGTTTCATGCATTGACCCTGTACTCAAAATCGCTGTTAAAGTTAGTCAAAATCTCCTACTGCCAGTTCAAAGGAAATGGCTCAGTTAAAATCTCTCAGTCAACGAGTTGAGTGAGGTTTCTTCACTCCCCCATCACCATAGCCCTGCATGCTAATATGGGCAATATTGTCCATATTGGCTTACAGGCATAAACGGGCTTGCACCAACAATGAACGAGTGTGGGGCCGCACATCGTTCAATGGTGAATACACACTGAAAGATATGAATGATATCTCGTTCATTAATGAACGAGATTGTTCATATCTTTCAGTGTAATCGCCCAGTGTGTAAGGCCCATAAGTCACAGGTCATTGAGATCATGCCAGCTAAGATTCTTACACGTTCAAGCCCATAGTAAGTGACACGACCATGGGCCTATTTCAGACCTAATCGGTGCTGTGCGTTTTCCCACAGCAGCCGATCAGGTATGAACTGCACATGCGTTGGCACCATAGTGCGCCGGTGCATGCCAGACAGCCGTCTCAGCCCTGCAATCTGTCAAACAGGCAGAGGCTTTCGCTGGCCAGGCCGGCGTTGTTTGCCCGCCATTTTAGGGGTGCGCCCGAGCAACGAAAGCGTGCCGGAACTGTGCGGGTGGGGATGGCCGTGGTGGCTGCGTGACGTCACACGTGTCACTGACCTGGGTTGGGAGTGTTGAGAACTCGGGGGTTCTTCCGATGATCGGGAAGAGGAACCACAGCTGGGCCCGACCAGGGATGGCCGGATGTAGGTTTTCCTCATGCAGAACTCAGTTGTTGCAACCGACGTGCAAATGCTAAAGAATTAGTTGTGACCAAGGCTTGGGGCAATGCTGAAACACACAGAAGAATGAAGAACTTGTGAGCGATGTTGAAGAAATGAAAGAGTATTTGAGAACGATGTTGAAGCACACAGAAGAATGGAGAGCTTGTGAGCAATGCTGAAGAAATGAATAAAGATTTGAGAACAATGTTGAAACACACAGACGACTGAAGAACGTGTGAGCGCTGCTGAAGAAATTAATGAAGATTTGAGAACGATGTTGAAACACACAGAAGACTGAAGAACTTCTGAGCGCTGCTGAAGAAATGAATGAAGATTTGAGAACGATGTTGAAACACACAGAAGACTGAAGAACTTGTGAGTGATGCTGAAGAAATAAATGAGGATTTGAGATTCAGTGTAACTCTGGAAGTATGGGAGGCGTTCCACTTAGGGATACCCTGTAATACTGGAAGCACAGGAGATGTCCATCTGGGAGATACACTGTAACGCTGGTAGCGCAGAGAAAGTCCCACTGAGTGATATACTGTAACGCTGGTAACACAGGGAATGTTCCACTGAGTGATACACTGTAACGCTGGTAGCACAGGGAATGTCTCACTGAAAGATACACTGTAACGCTGGTAGCACAGGGTATGTCTCACTGAGTGATACACTGTAACGCTGGTAGCACAGGGAATGTCTCACTGAAAGATACACTGTAACGCTGGTAGCACAGGGAATGTCTCACTGAGTGATACACTGTAACGCTGGTAGCACAGGGAATGTCTCACTGAGTGATACACTGTAACGCTGGTAGCACAGGGAATGTCTCACTGAGTGATACACTGTAACGCTGGTAGCACAGGGAATGTCTCACTGAAAGATACACTGTAATGCTGGAAGCACAGGGAAAGTATCACTGAAAGATACACTGTAACGCTGGAAGCACAGGGAATGTTCCACTTGAGTGATGCACTGTAACGCTGGTAGCACAGGGAATGTTCCACTGAGTGATACACTGTAACGCTGGTAGCACAGGGAATGTCCCACTGAGTGATACACTGTAACGCTGGAAGCACAGGGAATGTTCCACTTGAGTGATGCACTGTAACGCTGGTAGCACAGGGAATGTTCCACTGAGTGATACACTGTAACGCTGGAAGCACAGGGAATGTTCCACTTGAGTGATGCACTGTAACGCTGGTAGCACAGGGAATGTTCCACTGAGTGATACACTGTAACGCAAGTAGCACAGGGAATGTTCCACTTGAGTGATACACTGTAACGCTGGTAGCACAGAGAATGTCTCACTGAAAGATACTCTGCAACGCTGGTAGCACAGGGAATGTCTCACTGAAAGATACTCTGCAACGCTGGTAGCACAGAGAATGTCCCTCTGGAAGATACTCTGCAACGCTGAAACACAGGAGACGTTCAGCTTGGGAACACGCTGAACGCTGCTAGGACTGGTGATCATTGGAAAGACGATACTCAGGCGTCGGGGCTTTGTATGGCGTCTGCCTTTGAACTTCCCGCCCTCTCCTGATTGGCGGAAGGGGCAGACGACGTCACCCTCTCACCACGCTCCCGTGTACGCTGGGCGCAATGGCGGCGCACACACCCCGGGAACCCGCCGGAGGCAGCACCAGCAAGACGCAACTACCCGAAGCCCACAGGGGGCGACGACCGCCGAGAGACACAGCGCACCCGGAACGGTAAGCGCGGCAGCCGCAGCGCTGCGAGTGTGACAAGCCGCAGCGCTGCGAGTGTGACAACACGCAGCCGCGGCAACCCGGACAGTGACGAGTAGCTCTAGGAGCTGTGCTGGTAAAGAGATACTCTTCAAGTATAAAAGCATCACCGCTATGCAATGCTTTTGTACTTGTGTGGCGGGGAGCCGGACTGACATGCGGAGCGGACTAGCCCTGTGCTGGGCGTCCCCCTCATGTCAGGGAATCTGATCGTAGAGGTGCTAAATTTAGCACATATACGATCAGGTCTGAATCAGCCCCATGTGAATATTCGAGATCATATATATCCCAACTCATAGCAAGAGACAGGTCTTGTGCCCATACAGTCTCAGAAACATACATGTCCCAGTCATAGCAAGTGACAGGTCCTTGTGCCCATGCAGTCTTTTATTCATACATGTCCAAACTCAGAGTAAACCCATACCTCACATGATTATCACCAGCTAAATCACTACATATACCTTATACATCACATGTACATCCCCAAATTAAGATACATCCCCACACACTAGGGGGTCTATTCAAACAGAAAACGAAAACAGGATTGCTACTTATCACTGTACATAGCATCGCTTCGATGCGATGTATAGCCGTGATAAGTAGCAATTCATGTATACTTACCCTTCCGACGATGCGCTGCGGTGTCTGGGGCTCCTGCAGGGAGGTCATCTCCAGCAGTCCTTCCCAGCGATGCGCGGGGTCCAGCACGGGTTCCTTTGCGCATGCGCAGGGTGTTGACCTCCCGGCAGGCCGCAGTGGTTGCTGGGAGGTCGGTGTGCGGAGCCAGCGCGAGGTGCAGAGCAGCGATCAGGGAAGCATTGAGCTTCCCTGCCGTCCTCGCACTACAGTTCAGGTTACGCCATCCAGAGATGGCGAACCTGAACTCCATGGAGAAGCGGAAAGCAGAGCTTTCCGTACCTTCATGAATCGCACTCACCATACAAAGTTATGGTGATGCGATTCAGGCACAGAGCGGGGGTACCGCTGGGGAAGTCAGACTTCTCCACGGTAACCCGCTCTGTGAATTGCAGTAGGCAGAGAAAAGCCCTGTTTAACGCAAAACAGGGCTTTTCAATGCTACATGAATAGACCCCTAGGTACCCACATATACAACTAATATATTCCTATACAGCATGTACACATATCACTATACAGCACATTTAACCCTATGCTTACATGGTATACATCACACTACATACAGTACATACAGCCCTGCATGAATCTGGTATACAGCACATATATCCCTACATACAGCAGGTAAACAGCACACAGATCTGATCCCTGTATATACAGAGCAGGTATATCACTATATACAGCACATATAGATCCCTATATACTGCAGGTATATAGATATATATATATACAGGGATCTGTGGACAATAAATTGAGCTGTAAATTACAGTCACCGAGGAGAGAGACAGAAGTCACAGATAGGGAAGTGGGAAGAGACAGGAGGAGGGAGAGGGACCGTGAAAGAGAGAGAGAGTGAAACTCGCACTCACGGACAGGAGCTCTGGCAGGAGAGGGGGGAGGAGGCAGGGGGAAGATAAGGAAGGCACTCCGCGGCAGACACACGGAGCTCTGCTCCACAGAGGCACAGGCAGCAGCACCTGATAGCTGGCAGCGCTGAGCTGCATGTGTAGTGTGAGAAGGAAGCGCAGGCAGTATAAGCAAGGACACTGGTCTCCAGGAGCTGTCATCTCAGCACATGTAGCGCAGCATGTGAGGATGACGAGCTTTACTTTGAGCATGGATTCTCCCCTGAGACAAGGAGCGCAAGTAGGAAACATCCGTTTAGTACATGGACCCCACAGTCCGCCACTGACCCACAGCTATGCACCCTGGTCTATGCCGATCGGAGGTGTCCACCCCATGTTGGGTTATAGCCTCCAGTGACAGAACCCCGTTTTTAAGGCACTCCACGGAGGGTGATAGTTGCGGGCTGCCTGAGAAGAGCGCAGTCTGTGCGTAGTCGCCACATGCTCCGATCCACCGCTCTACATAGTAGTGTTAATAGGGTGGTGAGGGATCAGGGCAAACTCGGGGAAGACACTGGGGGGGGGGGGGGGGGGGGGGGGCACTTTTAACTGAGATACGCTAAGTAGGTGTATTATTAAATACAACGCAATTACCTGACTTGCTGTGTACAATGCCTGCAGCCTGACTGACGGAGCAAAAAGTTCCCAGGAGTCTGTGCGTGAGGAGCGTTTCTCAACCAATCACAGCAGGCCCGTCTGGGATTGGCCAAAGGAAGCTGCACATGCGCAGTATACCAGCGCTATGAACTAGGACAATCATCGCAGGGAGGGTGAGTTACCGTTCAGCTGCTTCGTCTAGCAGAATCTTAGTAATAGAAGCGGTAACTGCACCCAGAAACACAGCGTTAAGCAGACGAAGCAGGAGGAGGATTAGCGCAGGGAGCAGAGTACTGTTAGTAACTGGACCCCTATGTGTAGGAAGACTACGGCAGCCCAGCGAGGCCTACCATTTTACAAAGTAGACAAGCTACTGCATGAAATGAGGGAGCAAAGTTTTTTTTCTCTCTCCCCCTCATATCTGACACAATCTGGGGGCCTACTTTACAAAGCAAGTGAAACCGTGTGGGTCCTGCAGCGCCCTGTATTGGTTGTATATGCGAAGCACAGTACAAGGCCGGAAAAAGCAAGGAAGCATGCAGCCAGCGCACAGGAGAAGAAATGAAAAGAGAGCGCTGAGTGAAAGATAGAAGCGCACCTTAACGGGCACAGGGGTCCAGTGGAGGGAGAGTTGAAATGAAGAAAAGGATGGAAACAGCAAAGGAAGAGACAGCACCAAAAAAGATCTGACTTTTACCAGAGATGATCAGGGGAAAGCGCGAACGCAGTCCCCCACTACCACAAATTATGCAGTCGAGTTTCCCGCATTTGGGGAAATCGCAGAGGTCAGCACACCCGGAGTGCAATGGATGAGCCTCGCCCTGGGAGAACCACCTTCGTGATCATGGTATCTCCCCTGCCAGGTAAGTATGAGTTGGACTAGGGCTCAGGAGGGCCCCTGCTTGGGCACACCCCCGTCAAGTGAAGGAGGTTGACCGGAGCCATGACAAGTGAACTCTCGGCAGGGGACGGGAAAAGAAAACTGCAGGGAGGCTGCATCTCTTCACGTTGACACGGGAAGGCGGAAGGGTGACTGTTCCTGAAGCACCCCCAAACTATGCGCACAACTAGTGCAAATCCTTCCCAGGGCACACTGCAGCAGATGAATTTGCATACCGTCATGTCATAAAAGCAGTCGGGCACAGTTACAGTAGCTGCAACCCTCATCTCCATATGAAAAGCAACAGGCAGTGCACCGTCCTATGTCTCAATGGGTTCTTAAATTGGAAAATAAAATATAAAAGGCAGCTTGAGATTTAACCCCCTCGCTGCTGAGGGTTTTCTCATCCTCGCACCGAGACCATTTTCCGACGTTAGCGCTCGTCCGAACGTCGTCGTCACGGATTTCTTTTTATTTCTTTTTTCTTTCTTTCTTATCCCCCCTGCGGCACTCACACAAATTATACCTTGGTTTTTGTTTGTTTTTTTTTTCTTTCAAAAGACTTTGTAGTCTCAAAAAAGCCATTAGTCTTTTTACTGATTTGAACACGTCAAAAGTTGTTTCACCCAAATGGCCCAAAAAGCGTATTTCTCAAGCAAGTGAACCAAAAGCAAATGTGATTTTTTTTCTTTTGTCCCCCGTCTTATAAGCACCATAGACAAATACTTTGTGTTTTGCCACCAATCCACCTGCCCAAAATCTGCACGCAAACCAAAAATGCTCTCTTTCTTCTAGTTTTCGCCGCCTCAATTTAAACGCTTACTATGTGTAGGAAGACTACGGCAGCCCAGCGAGGCCTACCATTTTACAAAGTAGACAAGCTACTGCATGAAATGAGGGAGCAAAGTTTTTTTTCTCTCTCCCCCTCATATCTGACACAATCTGGGGGCCTACTTTACAAAGCAAGTGAAACCGTGTGGGTCCTGCAGCGCCCTGTATTGGTTGTATATGCAAAGCACAGTACAAGGCCGGAAAAAGCAAGGAAGCATGCAGCCAGCGCACAGGAGAAGAGATGAGAAGAGAGCGCTGAGTGAAAGATAGAAGCGCACCTTAACGGGCACAGGGGTCCAGTGGAGGGAGGGTTGAAATGAAGAAAAGGATGGAAACAGCAAAGGAAGAGACAGCACCAGCAGCACACAAAAAGATCTGACTTTTACCAGAGATGATCAGGGGAAAGCGCGAACGCAGTCCCCCACTACCACAAATTATGCATTCGAGTTTCCCACATTTGGGGAAATCGCAGGGGTCAGCACACCCGGAGTGCAATGGATGAGCCTCGCCCTAGGAGAACCACCTTCGTGATCATGGTATCTCCCCTGCCAGGTAAGTATGAGTTGGACTAGGGCTCAGGAGGGCCCCTGCTTGGGCACACCCCCGTCAAGTGAAGGAGGTTGACCGGAGCCATGACAAGTGAACTCTCGGCAGGGGACGGGAAAAGAAAACTGCAGGGAGGCTGCATCTCTTCACGTTGACATGGGAAGGCGGAAGGGTGACTGTTCCTGAAGCACCCCCAAACTATGCGCACAACTAGTGCAAATCCTTCCCAGGGCACACTGCAGCAGATGAATTTGCATACCGTCATGTCATAAAAGCAGTCGGGCACAGTTACAGTAGCTGCAACCCTCATCTCCATATGAAAAGCAACAGGCAGTGCACCGTCCTATGTCTCAATGGGTTCTTAAATTGGAAAATAAAATATAAAAGGCAGCTTGAGATTTAACCCCCTCGCTGCTGAGGGTTTTCTCATCCTCGCACCGAGACCATTTTCCGACGTTAGCGCTCGTCCGAACGTCGTCGTCACGGATTTCTTTTTATTTATTTTTTCTTTCTTTCTTATCCCCCCTGCGGCACTCACACAAATTATACCTTGGTTTTTTTTTTTTTTTTCTTTCAAAAGACTTTGTAGTCTCAAAAAAGCCATTAGTCTTTTTACTGATTTGAACACGTCAAAAGTTGTTTCACCCAAATGGCCCAAAAAGCGTATTTCTCAAGCAAGTGAACCAAAAGCAAATGTGATTTTTTTTCTTTTGTCCCCCGTCTTATAAGCACCATAGACAAATACTTTGTGTTTTGCCACCAATCCACCTGCCCAAAATCTGCACGCAAACCAAAAATGCTCTCTTTCTTCTAGTTTTCGCCGCCTCAATTTAAACGCTTACTATGTGTAGGAAGACTACGGCAGCCCAGCGAGGCCTACCATTTTACAAAGTAGACAAGCTACTGCATGAAATGAGGGAGCAAAGTTTTTTTTCTCTCTCCCCCTCATATCTGACACAATCTGGGGGCCTACTTTACAAAGCAAGTGAAACCGTGTGGGTCCTGCAGCGCCCTGTATTGGTTGTATATGCGAAGCACAGTACAAGGCCGGAAAAAGCAAGGAAGCATGCAGCCAGCGCACAGGAGAAGAGATGAGAAGAGAGCGCTGAGTGAAAGATAGAAGCGCACCTTAACGGGCACAGGGGTCCAGTGGAGGGAGAGTTGAAATGAAGAAAAGGATGGAAACAGCAAAGGAAGAGACAGCACCAGCAGCACACAACAAGATCTGACTTTTACCAGAGATGATCAGGGGAAAGCGCGAACGCAGTCCCCCACTACCACAAACTATGCAGTCGAGTTTCCCGCATTTGGGGAAATAGCAGGGGTCAGCACACCCGGAGTGCAATGGATGAGCCTCGCCCTGGGAGAACCACCTTCGTGATCATGGTATCTCCCCTGCCAGGTAAGTATGAATTGGACTAGGGCTCAGGAGGGCCCCTGCTTGGGCACACCCCCGTCAAGTGAAGGAGGTTGACCGGAGCCATGACAAGTGAACTCTCGGCAGGGGACGGGAAAAGAAAACTGCAGGGAGGCTGCATCTCTTCACGTTGACATGGGAAGGCGGAAGGGTGACTGTTCCTGAAGCACCCCCAAACTATGCGCACAACTAGTGCAAATCCTTCCCAGGGCACACTGCAGCAGATGAATTTGCATACCGTCATGTCATAAAAGCAGTCGGGCACAGTTACAGTAGCTGCAACCCTCATCTCCATATGAAAAGCAACAGGCAGTGCACCGTCCTATGTCTCAATGGGTTCTTAAATTGGAAAATAAAATATAAAAGGCAGCTTGAGATTTAACCCCCTCGCTGCTGAGGGTTTTCTCATCCTCGCACCGAGACCATTTTCCGACGTTAGCGCTCGTCCGAACGTCGTCGTCACGGATTTCTTTTTATTTCTTTTTTCTTTCTTTCTTATCCCCCCTGCGGCACTCACACAAATTATACCTTGGTTTTTGTTTGTTTGTTTTTTCTTTCAAAAGACTTTGTAGTCTCAAAAAAGCCATTAGTCTTTTTACTGATTTGAACACGTCAAAAGTTGTTTCACCCAAATGGCCCAAAAAGCGTATTTCTCAAGCAAGTGAACCAAAAGCAAATGTGATTTTTTTTCTTTTGTCCCCCGTCTTATAAGCACCATAGACAAATACTTTGTGTTTTGCCACCAATCCACCTGCCCAAAATCTGCACGCAAACCAAAAATGCTCTCTTTCTTCTAGTTTTCGCCGCCTCAATTTAAACGCTTACTATGTGTAGGAAGACTACGGCAGCCCAGCGAGGCCTACCATTTTACAAAGTAGACAAGCTACTGCATGAAATGAGGGAGCAAAGTTTTTTTTCTCTCTCCCCCTCATATCTGACACAATCTGGGGGCCTACTTTACAAAGCAAGTGAAACCGTGTGGGTCCTGCAGCGCCCTGTATTGGTTGTTTATGCGAAGCACAGTACAAGGCCGGAAAAAGCAAGGAAGCATGCAGCCAGCGCACAGGAGAAGAGATGAGAAGAGAGCGCTGAGTGAAAGATAGAAGCGCACCTTAACGGGCACAGGGGTCCAGTGGAGGGAGGGTTGAAATGAAGAAAAGGATGGAAACAGCAAAGGAAGAGACAGCACCAGCAGCACACAAAAAGATCTGACTTTTACCAGAGATGATGAGGGGAAAGCGCGAACGCAGTCCCCCACTACCACAAATTATGCAGTCGAGTTTCCCGCATTTGGGGAAATCGCAGGGGTCAGCACACCCGGAGTGCAATGGATGAGCCTCGCCCTGGGAGAACCACCTTCGTGATCATGGTATCTCCCCTGCCAGGTAAGTATGAGTTGGACTAGGGCTCAGGAGGGCCCCTGCTTGGGCACACCCCCGTCAAGTGAAGGAGGTTGACCGGAGCCATGACAAGTGAACTCTCGGCAGGGGACGGGAAAAGAAAACTGCAGGGAGGCTGCATCTCTTCACGTTGACATGGGAAGGCGGAAGGGTGACTGTTCCTGAAGCACCCCCAAACTATGCGCACAACTAGTGCAAATCCTTCCCAGGGCACACTGCAGCAGATGAATTTGCATACCGTCATGTCATAAAAGCAGTCGGGCACAGTTACAGTAGCTGCAACCCTCATCTCCATATGAAAAGCAACAGGCAGTGCACCGTCCTATGTCTCAATGGGTTCTTAAATTGGAAAATAAAATATAAAAGGCAGCTTGAGATTTAACCCCCTCGCTGCTGAGGGTTTTCTCATCCTCGCACCGAGACCATTTTCCGACGTTAGCGCTCGTCCGAACGTCGTCGTCACGGATTTCTTTTTATTTATTTTTTCTTTCTTTCTTATCCCCCCTGCGGCACTCACACAAATTATACCTTGGTTTTTGTTTGTTTGTTTTTTCTTTCAAAAGACTTTGTAGTCTCAAAAAAGCCATTAGTCTTTTTACTGATTTGAACACGTCAAAAGTTGTTTCACCCAAATGGCCCAAAAAGCGTATTTCTCAAGCAAGTGAACCAAAAGCAAATGTGATTTTTTTTCTTTTGTCCCCCGTCTTATAAGCACCATAGACAAATACTTTGTGTTTTGCCACCAATCCACCTGCCCAAAATCTGCACGCAAACCAAAAATGCTCTCTTTCTTCTAGTTTTCGCCGCCTCAATTTAAACGCTTACTATGTGTAGGAAGACTACGGCAGCCCAGCGAGGCCTACCATTTTACAAAGTAGACAAGCTACTGCATGAAATGAGGGAGCAAAGTTTTTTTTCTCTCTCCCCCTCATATCTGACACAATCTGGGGGCCTACTTTACAAAGCAAGTGAAACCGTGTGGGTCCTGCAGCGCCCTGTATTGGTTGTATATGCGAAGCACAGTACAAGGCCGGAAAAAGCAAGGAAGCATGCAGCCAGCGCACAGGAGAAGAGATGAGAAGAGAGCGCTGAGTGAAAGATAGAAGCGCACCTTAACGGGCACAGGGGTCCAGTGGAGGGAGGGTTGAAATGAAGAAAAGGATGGAAACAGCAAAGGAAGAGACAGCACCAGCAGCACACAAAAAGATCTGACTTTTACCAGAGATGATCAGGGGAAAGCGCAAACGCAGTCCCCCACTACCACAAATTATGCAGTCGAGTTTCCCGCATTTGGGGAAATCGCAGGGGTCAGCACACCTGGAGTGCAATGGATGAACCTCGCCCTGGGAGAACCACCTTCGTGATCATGGTATCTCCCCTGCCAGGTAAGTATGAGTTGGACTAGGGCTCAGGAGGGCCCCTGCTTGGGCACACCCCCGTCAAGTGAAGGAGGTTGACCGGAGCCATGACAAGTGAACTCTCGGCAGGGGACGGGAAAAGAAAACTGCAGGGAGGCTGCATCTCTTCACGTTGACATGGGAAGGCGGAAGGGTGACTGTTCCTGAAGCACCCCCAAACTATGCGCACAACTAGTGCAAATCCTTCCCAGGGCACACTGCAGCAGATGAATTTGCATACCGTCATGTCATAAAAGCAGTCGGGCACAGTTACAGTAGCTGCAACCCTCATCTCCATATGAAAAGCAACAGGCAGTGCACCGTCCTATGTCTCAATGGGTTCTTAAATTGGAAAATAAAATATAAAAGGCAGCTTGAGATTTAACCCCCTCGCTGCTGAGGGTTTTCTCATCCTCGCACCGAGACCATTTTCCGACGTTAGCGCTCGTCCGAACGTCGTCGTCACGGATTTCTTTTTATTTATTTTTTCTTTCTTTCTTATCCCCCCTGCGGCACTCACACAAATTATACCTTGGTTTTTGTTTGTTTGTTTTTTCTTTCAAAAGACTTTGTAGTCTCAAAAAAGCCATTAGTCTTTTTACTGATTTGAACACGTCAAAAGTTGTTTCACCCAAATGGCCCAAAAAGCGTATTTCTCAAGCAAGTGAACCAAAAGCAAATGTGATTTTTTTTCTTTTGTCCCCCGTCTTATAAGCACCATAGACAAATACTTTGTGTTTTGCCACCAATCCACCTGCCCAAAATCTGCACGCAAACCAAAAATGCTCTCTTTCTTCTAGTTTTCGCCGCCTCAATTTAAACGCTTACTATGTGTAGGAAGACTACGGCAGCCCAGCGAGGCCTACCATTTTACAAAGTAGACAAGCTACTGCATGAAATGAGGGAGCAAAGTTTTTTTTCTCTCTCCCCCTCATATCTGACACAATCTGGGGGCCTACTTTACAAAGCAAGTGAAACCGTGTGGGTCCTGCAGCGCCCTGTATTGGTTGTATATGCGAAGCACAGTACAAGGCCGGAAAAAGCAAGGAAGCATGCAGCCAGCGCACAGGAGAAGAGATGAGAAGAGAGCGCTGAGTGAAAGATAGAAGCGCACCTTAACGGGCACAGGGGTCCAGTGGAGGGAGGGTTGAAATGAAGAAAAGGATGGAAACAGCAAAGGAAGAGACAGCACCAGCAGCACACAAAAAGATCTGACTTTTACCAGAGATGATGAGGGGAAAGCGCGAACGCAGTCCCCCACTACCACAAATTATGCAGTCGAGTTTCCCGCATTTGGGGAAATCGCAGGGGTCAGCACACCCGGAGTGCAATGGATGAGCCTCGCCCTGGGAGAACCACCTTCATGATCATGGTATCTCCCCTGCCAGGTAAGTATGAGTTGGACTAGGGCTCAGGAGGGCCCCTGCTTGGGCACACCCCCGTCAAGTGAAGGAGGTTGACCGGAGCCATGACAAGTGAACTCTCGGCAGGGGACGGGAAAAGAAAACTGCAGGGAGGCTGCATCTCTTCACGTTGACATGGGAAGGCGGAAGGGTGACTGTTCCTGAAGCACCCCCAAACTATGCGCACAACTAGTGCAAATCCTTCCCAGGGCACACTGCAGCAGATGAATTTGCATACCGTCATGTCATAAAAGCAGTCGGGCACAGTTACAGTAGCTGCAACCCTCATCTCCATATGAAAAGCAACAGGCAGTGCACCGTCCTATGTCTCAATGGGTTCTTAAATTGGAAAATAAAATATAAAAGGCAGCTTGAGATTTAACCCCCTCGCTGCTGAGGGTTTTCTCATCCTCGCACCGAGACCATTTTCCGACGTTAGCGCTCGTCCGAACGTCGTCGTCACGGATTTCTTTTTATTTATTTTTTCTTTCTTTCTTATCCCCCCTGCGGCACTCACACAAATTATACCTTGGTTTTTGTTTGTTTGTTTTTTCTTTCAAAAGACTTTGTAGTCTCAAAAAAGCCATTAGTCTTTTTACTGATTTGAACACGTCAAAAGTTGTTTCACCCAAATGGCCCAAAAAGCGTATTTCTCAAGCAAGTGAACCAAAAGCAAATGTGATTTTTTTTCTTTTGTCCCCCGTCTTATAAGCACCATAGACAAATACTTTGTGTTTTGCCACCAATCCACCTGCCCAAAATCTGCACGCAAACCAAAAATGCTCTCTTTCTTCTAGTTTTCGCCGCCTCAATTTAAACGCTTACTATGTGTAGGAAGACTACGGCAGCCCAGCGAGGCCTACCATTTTACAAAGTAGACAAGCTACTGCATGAAATGAGGGAGCAAAGTTTTTTTTCTCTCTCCCCCTCATATCTGACACAATCTGGGGGCCTACTTTACAAAGCAAGTGAAACCGTGTGGGTCCTGCAGCGCCCTGTATTGGTTGTTTATGCGAAGCACAGTACAAGGCCGGAAAAAGCAAGGAAGCATGCAGCCAGCGCACAGGAGAAGAGATGAGAAGAGAGCGCTGAGTGAAAGATAGAAGCGCACCTTAACGGGCACAGGGGTCCAGTGGAGGGAGGGTTGAAATGAAGAAAAGGATGGAAACAGCAAAGGAAGAGACAGCACCAGCAGCACACAAAAAGATCTGACTTTTACCAGAGATGATGAGGGGAAAGCGCGAACGCAGTCCCCCACTACCACAAATTATGCAGTCGAGTTTCCCGCATTTGGGGAAATCGCAGGGGTCAGCACACCCGGAGTGCAATGGATGAGCCTCGCCCTGGGAGAACCACCTTCGTGATCATGGTATCTCCCCTGCCAGGTAAGTATGAGTTGGACTAGGGCTCAGGAGGGCCCCTGCTTGGGCACACCCCCGTCAAGTGAAGGAGGTTGACCGGAGCCATGACAAGTGAACTCTCGGCAGGGGACGGGAAAAGAAAACTGCAGGGAGGCTGCATCTCTTCACGTTGACATGGGAAGGCGGAAGGGTGACTGTTCCTGAAGCACCCCCAAACTATGCGCACAACTAGTGCAAATCCTTCCCAGGGCACACTGCAGCAGATGAATTTGCATACCGTCATGTCATAAAAGCAGTCGGGCACAGTTACAGTAGCTGCAACCCTCATCTCCATATGAAAAGCAACAGGCAGTGCACCGTCCTATGTCTCAATGGGTTCTTAAATTGGAAAAAAAAATATAAAAGGCAGCTTGAGATTTAACCCCCTCGCTGCTGAGGGTTTTCTCATCCTCGCACCGAGACCATTTTCCGACGTTAGCGCTCGTCCGAACGTCGTCGTCACGGATTTCTTTTTATTTATTTTTTCTTTCTTTCTTATCCCCCCTGCGGCACTCACACAAATTATACCTTGGTTTTTGTTTGTTTTTTTTTTCTTTCAAAAGACTTTGTAGTCTCAAAAAAGCCATTAGTCTTTTTACTGATTTGAACACGTCAAAAGTTGTTTCACCCAAATGGCCCAAAAAGCGTATTTCTCAAGCAAGTGAACCAAAAGCAAATGTGATTTTTTTTCTTTTGTCCCCCGTCTTATAAGCACCATAGACAAATACTTTGTGTTTTGCCACCAATCCACCTGCCCAAAATCTGCACGCAAACCAAAAATGCTCTCTTTCTTCTAGTTTTCGCCGCCTCAATTTAAACGCTTACTATGTGTAGGAAGACTACGGCAGCCCAGCGAGGCCTACCATTTTACAAAGTAGACAAGCTACTGCATGAAATGAGGGAGCAAAGTTTTTTTTCTCTCTCCCCCTCATATCTGACACAATCTGGGGGCCTACTTTACAAAGCAAGTGAAACCGTGTGGGTCCTGCAGCGCCCTGTATTGGTTGTTTATGCGAAGCACAGTACAAGGCCGGAAAAAGCAAGGAAGCATGCAGCCAGCGCACAGGAGAAGAGATGAGAAGAGAGCGCTGAGTGAAAGATAGAAGCGCACCTTAACGGGCACAGGGGTCCAGTGGAGGGAGGGTTGAAATGAAGAAAAGGATGGAAACAGCAAAGGAAGAGACAGCACCAGCAGCACACAAAAAGATCTGACTTTTACCAGAGATGATCAGGGGAAAGCGCGAACGCAGTCCCCCACTACCACAAATTATGCAGTCGAGTTTCCCGCATTTGGGGAAATCGCAGGGGTCAGCACACCCAGAGTGCAATGAATGAGCCTCGCCCTGGGAGAACCACCTTCGTGATCATGGTATCTCCCCTGCCAGGTAAGTATGAGTTGGACTAGGGCTCAGGAGGGCCCCTGCTTGGGCACACCCCCGTCAAGTGAAGGAGGTTGACCGGAGCCATGACAAGTGAACTCTCGGCAGGGGACGGGAAAAGAAAACTGCAGGGAGGCTGCATCTCTTCACGTTGACATGGGAAGGCGGAAGGGTGACTGTTCCTGAAGCACCCCCAAACTATGCGCACAACTAGTGCAAATCCTTCCCAGGGCACACTGCAGCAGATGAATTTGCATACCGTCATGTCATAAAAGCAGTCGGGCACAGTTACAGTAGCTGCAACCCTCATCTCCATATGAAAAGCAACAGGCAGTGCACCGTCCTATGTCTCAATGGGTTCTTAAATTGGAAAATAAAATATAAAAGGCAGCTTGAGATTTAACCCCCTCGCTGCTGAGTGTTTTCTCATCCTCGCACCGAGACCATTTTCCGACGTTAGCGCTCGTCCGAACGTCGTCGTCACGGATTTCTTTTTATTTCTTTTTTCTTTCTTTCTTATCCCCCCTGCGGCACTCACACAAATTATACCTTGGTTTTTGTTTGTTTGTTTTTTCTTTCAAAAGACTTTGTAGTCTCAAAAAAGCCATTAGTCTTTTTACTGATTTGAACACGTCAAAAGTTGTTTCACCCAAATGGCCCAAAAAGCGTATTTCTCAAGCAAGTGAACCAAAAGCAAATGTGATTTTTTTTCTTTTGTCCCCCGTCTTATAAGCACCATAGACAAATACTTTGCGTTTTGCCACCAATCCACCTGCCCAAAATCTGCACGCAAACCAAAAATGCTCTCTTTCTTCTAGTTTTCGCCGCCTCAATTTAAACGCTTACTATGTGTAGGAAGACTACGGCAGCCCAGCGAGGCCTACCATTTTACAAAGTAGACAAGCTACTGCATGAAATGAGGGAGCAAAGTTTTTTTTCTCTCTCCCCCTCATATCTGACACAATCTGGGGGCCTACTTTACAAAGCAAGTGAAACCGTGTGGGTCCTGCAGCGCCCTGTATTGGTTGTTTATGCGAAGCACAGTACAAGGCCGGAAAAAGCAAGGAAGCATGCAGCCAGCGCACAGGAGAAGAGATGAGAAGAGAGCGCTGAGTGAAAGATAGAAGCGCACCTTAACGGGCACAGGGGTCCAGTGGAGGGAGGGTTGAAATGAAGAAAAGGATGGAAACAGCAAAGGAAGAGACAGCACCAGCAGCACACAAAAAGATCTGACTTTTACCAGAGATGATCAGGGGAAAGCGCGAACGCAGTCCCCCACTACCACAAATTATGCAGTCGAGTTTCCCGCATTTGGGGAAATCGCAGGGGTCAGCACACCCGGAGTGCAATGAATGAGCCTCGCCCTGGGAGAACCACCTTCGTGATCATGGTATCTCCCCTGCCAGGTAAGTATGAGTTGGACTAGGGCTCAGGAGGGCCCCTGCTTGGGCACACCCCCGTCAAGTGAAGGAGGTTGACCGGAGCCATGACAAGTGAACTCTCGGCAGGGGACGGGAAAAGAAAACTGCAGGGAGGCTGCATCTCTTCACGTTGACATGGGAAGGCGGAAGGGTGACTGTTCCTGAAGCACCCCCAAACTATGCGCACAACTAGTGCAAATCCTTCCCAGGGCACACTGCAGCAGATGAATTTGCATACCGTCATGTCATAAAAGCAGTCGGGCACAGTTACAGTAGCTGCAACCCTCATCTCCATATGAAAAGCAACAGGCAGTGCACCGTCCTATGTCTCAATGGGTTCTTAAATTGGAAAATAAAATATAAAAGGCAGCTTGAGATTTAACCCCCTCGCTGCTGAGGGTTTTCTCATCCTCGCACCGAGACCATTTTCCGACGTTAGCGCTCGTCCGAACGTCGTCACGGATTTCTTTTTATTTCTTTTTTCTTTCTTTCTTATCCCCCCTGCGGCACTCACACAAATTATACCTTGGTTTTTGTTTGTTTGTTTTTTCTTTCAAAAGACTTTGTAGTCTCAAAAAAGCCATTAGTCTTTTTACTGATTTGAACACGTCAAAAGTTGTTTCACCCAAATGGCCCAAAAAGCGTATTTCTCAAGCAAGTGAACCAAAAGCAAATGTGATTTTTTTTCTTTTGTCCCCCGTCTTATAAGCACCATAGACAAATACTTTGTGTTTTGCCACCAATCCACCTGCCCAAAATCTGCACGCAAACCAAAAATGCTCTCTTTCTTCTAGTTTTCGCCGCCTCAATTTAAACGCTTACTATGTGTAGGAAGACTACGGCAGCCCAGCGAGGCCTACCATTTTACAAAGTAGACAAGCTACTGCATGAAATGAGGGAGCAAAGTTTTTTTTCTCTCTCCCCCTCATATCTGACACAATCTGGGGGCCTACTTTACAAAGCAAGTGAAACCGTGTGGGTCCTGCAGCGCCCTGTATTGGTTGTATATGCGAAGCACAGTACAAGGCCGGAAAAAGCAAGGAAGCATGCAGCCAGCGCACAGGAGAAGAGATGAGAAGAGAGCGCTGAGTGAAAGATAGAAGCGCACCTTAACGGGCACAGGGGTCCAGTGGAGGGAGAGTTGAAATGAAGAAAAGGATGGAAACAGCAAAGGAAGAGACAGCACCAGCAGCACACAAAAAGATCTGACTTTTACCAGAGATGATCAGGGGAAAGCGCGAACGCAGTCCCCCACTACCACAAATTATGCAGTCGAGTTTCCCGCATTTGGGGAAATCGCAGGGGTCAGCACACCCGGAGTGCAATGGATGAGCCTCGCCCTGGGAGAACCACCTTCGTGATCATGGTATCTCCCCTGCCAGGTAAGTATGAGTTGGACTAGGGCTCAGGAGGGCCCCTGCTTGGGCACACCCCCGTCAAGTGAAGGAGGTTGACCGGAGTCATGACAAGTGAACTCTCGGCAGGGGACGGGAAAAGAAAACTGCTGGGAGGCTGCATCTCTTCACGTTGACATGGGAAGGCGGAAGGGTGACTGTTCCTGAAGCACCCCCAAACTATGCGCACAACTAGTGCAAATCCTTCCCAGGGCACACTGCAGCAGATGAATTTGCATACCGTCATGTCATAAAAGCAGTCGGGCACAGTTACAGTAGCTGCAACCCTCATCTCCATATGAAAAGCAACAGGCAGTGCACCGTCCTATGTCTCAATGGGTTCTTAAATTGGAAAATAAAATATAAAAGGCAGCTTGAGATTTAACCCCCTCGCTGCTGAGGGTTTTCTCATCCTCGCACCGAGACCATTTTCCGACGTTAGCGCTCGTCCGAACGTCGTCGTCACGGATTTCTTTTTATTTATCTTTTCTTTCTTTCTTATCCCCCCTGCGGCACTCACACAAATTATACCTTGGTTTTTGTTTTTTTTGTTTTTCTTTCAAAAGACTTTGTAGTCTCAAAAAAGCCATTAGTCTTTTTACTGATTTGAACACGTCAAAAGTTGTTTCACCCAAATGGCCCAAAAAGCGTATTTCTCAAGCAAGTGAACCAAAAGCAAATGTGATTTTTTTTCTTTTGTCCCCCGTCTTATAAGCACCATAGACAAATACTTTGTGTTTTGCCACCAATCCACCTGCCCAAAATCTGCACGCAAACCAAAAATGCTCTCTTTCTTCTAGTTTTCGCCGCCTCAATTTAAACGCTTACTATGTGTAGGAAGACTACGGCAGCCCAGCGAGGCCTACCATTTTACAAAGTAGACAAGCTACTGCATGAAATGAGGGAGCAAAGTTTTTTTTCTCTCTCCCCCTCATATCTGACACAATCTGGGGGCCTACTTTACAAAGCAAGTGAAACCGTGTGGGTCCTGCAGCGCCCTGTATTGGTTGTTTATGCGAAGCACAGTACAAGGCCGGAAAAAGCAAGGAAGCATGCAGCCAGCGCACAGGAGAAGAGATGAGAAGAGAGCGCTGAGTGAAAGATAGAAGCGCACCTTAACGGGCACAGGGGTCCAGTGGAGGGAGAGTTGAAATGAAGAAAAGGATGGAAACAGCAAAGGAAGAGACAGCACCAGCAGCACACAAAAAGATCTGACTTTTACCAGAGATGATCAGGGAAAAGCGCGAACGCAGTCCCCCACTACCACAAATTATGCAGTCGAGTTTCCCGCATTTGGGGAAATCGCAGGGGTCAGCACACCCGGAGTGCAATGGATGAGCCTCGCCCTGGGAGAACCACCTTCGTGATCATGGTATCTCCCCTGCCAGGTAAGTATGAGTTGGACTAGGGCTCAGGAGGGCCCCTGCTTGGGCACACCCCCGTCAAGTGAAGGAGGTTGACCGGAGCCATGACAAGTGAACTCTCGGCAGGGGACGGGAAAAGAAAACTGCAGGGAGGCTGCATCTCTTCACGTTGACATGGGAAGGCGGAAGGGTGACTGTTCCTGAAGCACCCCCAAACTATGCGCACAACTAGTGCAAATCCTTCCCAGGGCACACTGCAGCAGATGAATTTGCATACCGTCATGTCATAAAAGCAGTCGGGCACAGTTACAGTAGCTGCAACCCTCATCTCCATATGAAAAGCAACAGGCAGTGCACCGTCCTATGTCTCAATGGGTTCTTAAATTGGAAAATAAAATATAAAAGGCAGCTTGAGATTTAACCCCCTCGCTGCTGAGGGTTTTCTCATCCTCGCACCGAGACCATTTTCCGACGTTAGCGCTCGTCCGAACGTCGTCGTCACGGATTTCTTTTTATTTATTTTTTCTTTCTTTCTTATCCCCCCTGCGGCACTCACACAAATTATACCTTGGTTTTTGTTTGTTTGTTTTTTCTTTCAAAAGACTTTGTAGTCTCAAAAAAGCCATTAGTCTTTTTACTGATTTGAACACGTCAAAAGTTGTTTCACCCAAATGGCCCAAAAAGCGTATTTCTCAAGCAAGTGAACCAAAAGCAAATGTGATTTTTTTTCTTTTGTCCCCCGTCTTATAAGCACCATAGACAAATACTTTGTGTTTTGCCACCAATCCACCTGCCCAAAATCTGCACGCAAACCAAAAATGCTCTCTTTCTTCTAGTTTTCGCCGCCTCAATTTAAACGCTTACTATGTGTAGGAAGACTACGGCAGCCCAGCGAGGCCTACCATTTTACAAAGTAGACAAGCTACTGCATGAAATGAGGGAGCAAAGTTTTTTTTCTCTCTCCCCCTCATATCTGACACAATCTGGGGGCCTACTTTACAAAGCAAGTGAAACCGTGTGGGTCCTGCAGCGCCCTGTATTGGTTGTATATGCGAAGCACAGTACAAGGCCGGAAAAAGCAAGGAAGCATGCAGCCAGCGCACAGGAGAAGAGATGAGAAGAGAGCGCTGAGTGAAAGATAGAAGCGCACCTTAACGGGCACAGGGGTCCAGTGGAGGGAGGGTTGAAATGAAGAAAAGGATGGAAACAGCAAAGGAAGAGACAGCACCAGCAGCACACAAAAAGATCTGACTTTTACCAGAGATGATGAGGGGAAAGCGCGAACGCAGTCCCCCACTACCACAAATTATGCAGTCGAGTTTCCCGCATTTGGGGAAATCGCAGGGGTCAGCACACCCGGAGTGCAATGGATGAGCCTCGCCCTGGGAGAACCACCTTCATGATCATGGTATCTCCCCTGCCAGGTAAGTATGAGTTGGACTAGGGCTCAGGAGGGCCCCTGCTTGGGCACACCCCCGTCAAGTGAAGGAGGTTGACCGGAGCCATGACAAGTGAACTCTCGGCAGGGGACGGGAAAAGAAAACTGCAGGGAGGCTGCATCTCTTCACGTTGACATGGGAAGGCGGAAGGGTGACTGTTCCTGAAGCACCCCCAAACTATGCGCACAACTAGTGCAAATCCTTCCCAGGGCACACTGCAGCAGATGAATTTGCATACCGTCATGTCATAAAAGCAGTCGGGCACAGTTACAGTAGCTGCAACCCTCATCTCCATATGAAAAGCAACAGGCAGTGCACCGTCCTATGTCTCAATGGGTTCTTAAATTGGAAAATAAAATATAAAAGGCAGCTTGAGATTTAACCCCCTCGCTGCTGAGGGTTTTCTCATCCTCGCACCGAGACCATTTTCCGACGTTAGCGCTCGTCCGAACGTCGTCGTCACGGATTTCTTTTTATTTATTTTTTCTTTCTTTCTTATCCCCCCTGCGGCACTCACACAAATTATACCTTGGTTTTTGTTTGTTTGTTTTTTCTTTCAAAAGACTTTGTAGTCTCAAAAAAGCCATTAGTCTTTTTACTGATTTGAACACGTCAAAAGTTGTTTCACCCAAATGGCCCAAAAAGCGTATTTCTCAAGCAAGTGAACCAAAAGCAAATGTGATTTTTTTTCTTTTGTCCCCCGTCTTATAAGCACCATAGACAAATACTTTGTGTTTTGCCACCAATCCACCTGCCCAAAATCTGCACGCAAACCAAAAATGCTCTCTTTCTTCTAGTTTTCGCCGCCTCAATTTAAACGCTTACTATGTGTAGGAAGACTACGGCAGCCCAGCGAGGCCTACCATTTTACAAAGTAGACAAGCTACTGCATGAAATGAGGGAGCAAAGTTTTTTTTCTCTCTCCCCCTCATATCTGACACAATCTGGGGGCCTACTTTACAAAGCAAGTGAAACCGTGTGGGTCCTGCAGCGCCCTGTATTGGTTGTTTATGCGAAGCACAGTACAAGGCCGGAAAAAGCAAGGAAGCATGCAGCCAGCGCACAGGAGAAGAGATGAGAAGAGAGCGCTGAGTGAAAGATAGAAGCGCACCTTAACGGGCACAGGGGTCCAGTGGAGGGAGGGTTGAAATGAAGAAAAGGATGGAAACAGCAAAGGAAGAGACAGCACCAGCAGCACACAAAAAGATCTGACTTTTACCAGAGATGATGAGGGGAAAGCGCGAACGCAGTCCCCCACTACCACAAATTATGCAGTCGAGTTTCCCGCATTTGGGGAAATCGCAGGGGTCAGCACACCCGGAGTGCAATGGATGAGCCTCGCCCTGGGAGAACCACCTTCGTGATCATGGTATCTCCCCTGCCAGGTAAGTATGAGTTGGACTAGGGCTCAGGAGGGCCCCTGCTTGGGCACACCCCCGTCAAGTGAAGGAGGTTGACCGGAGCCATGACAAGTGAACTCTCGGCAGGGGACGGGAAAAGAAAACTGCAGGGAGGCTGCATCTCTTCACGTTGACATGGGAAGGCGGAAGGGTGACTGTTCCTGAAGCACCCCCAAACTATGCGCACAACTAGTGCAAATCCTTCCCAGGGCACACTGCAGCAGATGAATTTGCATACCGTCATGTCATAAAAGCAGTCGGGCACAGTTACAGTAGCTGCAACCCTCATCTCCATATGAAAAGCAACAGGCAGTGCACCGTCCTATGTCTCAATGGGTTCTTAAATTGGAAAAAAAAATATAAAAGGCAGCTTGAGATTTAACCCCCTCGCTGCTGAGGGTTTTCTCATCCTCGCACCGAGACCATTTTCCGACGTTAGCGCTCGTCCGAACGTCGTCGTCACGGATTTCTTTTTATTTATTTTTTCTTTCTTTCTTATCCCCCCTGCGGCACTCACACAAATTATACCTTGGTTTTTGTTTTTGTTTTTTTTCTTTCAAAAGACTTTGTAGTCTCAAAAAAGCCATTAGTCTTTTTACTGATTTGAACACGTCAAAAGTTGTTTCACCCAAATGGCCCAAAAAGCGTATTTCTCAAGCAAGTGAACCAAAAGCAAATGTGATTTTTTTTCTTTTGTCCCCCGTCTTATAAGCACCATAGACAAATACTTTGTGTTTTGCCACCAATCCACCTGCCCAAAATCTGCACGCAAACCAAAAATGCTCTCTTTCTTCTAGTTTTCGCCGCCTCAATTTAAACGCTTACTATGTGTAGGAAGACTACGGCAGCCCAGCGAGGCCTACCATTTTACAAAGTAGACAAGCTACTGCATGAAATGAGGGAGCAAAGTTTTTTTTCTCTCTCCCCCTCATATCTGACACAATCTGGGGGCCTACTTTACAAAGCAAGTGAAACCGTGTGGGTCCTGCAGCGCCCTGTATTGGTTGTTTATGCGAAGCACAGTACAAGGCCGGAAAAAGCAAGGAAGCATGCAGCCAGCGCACAGGAGAAGAGATGAGAAGAGAGCGCTGAGTGAAAGATAGAAGCGCACCTTAACGGGCACAGGGGTCCAGTGGAGGGAGGGTTGAAATGAAGAAAAGGATGGAAACAGCAAAGGAAGAGACAGCACCAGCAGCACACAAAAAGATCTGACTTTTACCAGAGATGATCAGGGGAAAGCGCGAACGCAGTCCCCCACTACCACAAATTATGCAGTCGAGTTTCCCGCATTTGGGGAAATCGCAGGGGTCAGCACACCCAGAGTGCAATGAATGAGCCTCGCCCTGGGAGAACCACCTTCGTGATCATGGTATCTCCCCTGCCAGGTAAGTATGAGTTGGACTAGGGCTCAGGAGGGCCCCTGCTTGGGCACACCCCCGTCAAGTGA